>NC_072731.1:105562121-105862121 GCF_026930045.1 Uloborus diversus
AAGGACTACACGTTCTGGACGTCATGTGCGTTTTCCCGCAAGATATCGTTGACACTGGGAGGGGAGTATGTGGCAACAAATATTGACAACTTAACTTTTTGGTATCGAAGTGAAGTGAAGCGCTACGTGTTGTCATTGCGTCATATTGCTCGCGGCTCGCACTTGTACGAATCACGTGTAGATAATCCTTAGAATTTTACCATTTTCTTTTCCCTTCTTGTTTTGTCCAAAAATGTTTGAATAAATGTATTACTTTTGTATAACTTCGTTTTTGTCATGAACGTAACACGCCAACCTGCCGTAGTTTCTTCAATATTTATCAAGTTCATGCTTTTTTACAACCAATATACACCAATTATTTTTTTTTTCACTATACAAACAAGACATTTTTATTGCACTAAGCGAGGAAATAACTTGAATGGTGTTTAAACCCTCAACGCGAATCTCACAGACAGTTCGCAAACATGGGCGGATTTATGGGGGGGGGGGCAGAGGGGGGCAATGCCCCCTCAGTTTTGGGAGGACTTCATGTAGTAACAACACATCTTCCAAAAATTAAAAAAAAAAAATTCTTTTTTTGAATAGTTTAGAAGGGCATGGGTGGATTTATGGGGGGGGGGCACAGGGGGCAATGCCCCCCAGTTTTGTAAGAACTTTATATAGTAACAACACATCTTCCAAAAATCTTGAAATTAAAAAAAAATCATGACTTTTTCTTTTTTGAATAGTTCAATGAAAATGAAGAGAAAAGCGAATGTCCTTTTCTGATGGGAGAAAAGACAAGAGGAAAAAAACCCGAACATTAAATACAAATAGTACAGCTGTCACTGGGGTGCTGAAAATGTGTCTGAATTCACTATTTTGGACTGAAAACCATTTGGGCAAGTGTATGAATGAAAATATAGGCTAAACGAGCTATACATTCAGCTGCAACACTTATAATAATTGACGATTATTTTAACAAATTAGAACCTAAAGCAAAGGGGAAAAAACTCTCTCCCCCCTATTCGCGCTAACAGAACGATCTACTCGTTATAATTTTTGTCCACATTTAAAGTATATTTTATTTATGTTCTTAGTAGATTAATTGGCCTTTTGAGGAATTCTAAAAAACATAGTTTTTTTCCTCCTCTCTCTCTTTTTTTAAGAGAGAGAGAGAAAAAATAAATACTATCGCAAACTGAATAAATTTCAGTTATCTGAGTATTCTGATTACATGAATCTTTTTACTTAGAGGGAGAGTACAATCAGGGCCGTCGAGAAGGGGGGGGGGGCAAGCCTATGCATTGCATAGGGGCCCGTGAGAGATTTGAGGGCCCGCGAAGCGGGCCTTTGAAAAAGAAAAAATCCCTCCCACCACTTTTCCTTTCTTTAAAAAAGAAAAAGAAAAGAAAAGAAAAGAAAAAGCTTTTTAGTTTGAAGAAACTCTTTCTCCTAGAGATTACAAGTTTTCAAGCTTGCAATTTCGAAGTGAGAATTTTTTTTTGTCCTTACCTTCAGAGCCCACTATCGACTCTATCAACCAAAAATAAATATGATTTTTTTTTCTTTTGTGTAAATTACAAGGCTAAAAAAAAACAAAACAAAACCCGCTTATTTCTGAAAGATTACCAGAATTGTAGTAAAATAGACAAGGGGTAAAAAATGAAAAAAAAAAAAAAAAAAGCGCTTGCATTTTTAGCGTTCGAGACCTAAAACATTGGCAAACAACTCAGTTTGATGAAATATTTTAAAATATGTATTGGTTTGAGTTTTAAATTCAGTGATACAAAATGAAACTAATTCTAGCGTTGTTTCAAAAGTAAAAACGGTTGCCTAAGGTTGGAAAACATTTTGGACGAAGCACTTCTCATCAAATGTCTAAAAAGGAAAGGGGCACTGTTATGTCACTCAAGGGTGCCCACCTAGGGGGGAGGGGAGCAGGGCCATTAAATTTCTTTTGGGGAGGGGGTGCCCTTTCTCTTGGGGGGGGGGCTCCCCTGTGTCACTGTATTAATTAGAATCAGTGTTGAATTTACCAATAAGCTAAACAAGCTATAGCTTTAGGTGAACTTTCTGAATGTAAGAGGGTGTTACTTTCTCATCAGTATTTATTTTTTAAATATTTCCACCATTTCTTTTAAAGAATTTTATGCATTGTTTAATCTAGATAATTTTTCAATTGATTCAGCGTTGTGTTTGTCGGTAGGTAAAAGGGATAATCAAAACTAACGGAGTCGAAAAATAAAATATGTAACCGAAAGTCGATGTGAGCAAGTGATAGACTTTGTGTCACATCGTTTCTTCTCTCTCGCTTTTCCTCTCTGTCAATAAATATCAACGATTTGTTGAACCAAGGGCAATTTTTCTTTTGTATTGCCTTAATTTGCAAAAGAGTGCATAAATTAAAAACATTTCTGTATTTTGTTCTCCTATTTTTGCTGATGTTTTTGTAGTTCGAATTACCTCTTAAAAGACCTCAAAATGCAGAATTTTTTAATGCATTTTTCAAAAATATTTACGGGGGAGAAACGACCGGACCCCCTCAAATTTGAGGTATTCTACCTTCAACTCAAAGGAGGTCCCTGTATAACTGTCCTGAAAACCCTCCTCGTCCAAGGTTAAAAAAAAAAATAAAAAATAAAAAGACAGTATAAGAAAACATTTTTTAAAAACACATTCACGGCTATATCGCTATATGTGCCAGAGGAAAAGACACATAGTTGGGAAAAAAACTTAAAAAATAGCCTGTTTTGCTACTAATATAATGTTGTCCGAGCTACGAAAAAGGTCCCCCATACTTAAACTAGCCTAGGGCCCACTAAGTCAAAATCCAGCCCTGTATACAAGAATCTCTTTTTAATAACATTACAAAGTTTGATTAAGAAGAAGCAGAGCAAAGCAATTTTAATTGAGAAAAAAAAAACTTTCAGTTAAAAAAAATAACAAAAACACCTTTTTATTAGACCTAGACCCATTGACAATATTTAGGATATTTATGTAAAAGCAGAGTGAAGAAAGAGGAGATTCAAGTAAAAAGTTAGGTGCCCTGAAGAAAGTTGCATAGCGGCCCATAAATCCTGTCGACGGCCCTGAGTACAATTTTACTTACTTTATAAATACTGTTTAAAAATTAAGGTAAGTCATAATCGTCTAAGTCTAAGTGAGTCAGTCCTTGTCATTATTGAAATCTAAATAATAGAGTCATCAAAAGTTTTGGAAAAATTTGCTGAAATTTAATAAAAGTCTATAAAAACCTAACAAAGATTGGTAAAATCGTAAAAATCCATTAACAGTAAAAACTGACGAATTCGTAAAAATTACGAAAATAACAAACAAAAATTTGCAGGTAAGAGTGAATTACAAACGGGGCTAAATTTGCCTATAAGATAAACAAACTATTGCTTAGGGCCCCTGCGTTGAAGTGGGTCCCTAACTCTCAAAAATATTTATGATTCGTTCCTTATAAGATGGAAATTGCTTGAAAAAAACTAATTTCATTTTTAAGTACTTGAAAGCTTTGAATATTTTTAAACGTGTGGCTACAAACCTTGAATTTTAAAATTTCAAACAAATGGTAGAGGGGTGGAATGCCAAAATATGTCAAATTCAGCTCCTTGCCACATCCTGTATTAAAAATGTAAAAATCATGATTCTCACATTAATAACATTATTTGAAATAAATTTTTGTGACTCATGTATTTCATATCTTGCTATTTATTCAATCCTGGATGCAGTATTTTGGAAATTCTTTTGTATTGATTGCTTTTATCTTACTTCTTCTGCATATTGTCTATCCGTTTAGCACGGAAAAAAATACGCACTACTTCTATTTCTATTAGTTTTCTGCCCTACTTGCAACTGAAGAAAAGTTGTTATCATGAGAAATCTATAGTTTCCTTTTTCTTTTAAATTTAAAATAGCTATTTCTCACAAAATTAGAACAGGACTAAAAATTTACAATCGAACACTAAAATATCAGAAACTGGAAAGTACAAATGAAGAGCGTTAAATAATTTTATTTATTCTAGAGTCCTTGAAAATAATTAGATAAGTCTTTGAAAATCCTAAGCAAAGTGGGCTCCAATTTCTACTGTATATTGTTAATCTGTTTAGCTAGGGGAAAAAAATGATACACTACCTCTATTTCTTTTCCTTTTCTGCACTACTTATAATTAAAAAAAAGTTATGAGAAATCTATAGTTTATTTTTTCTCTCAAACTTAAAATTACATATTGTTCAAACTTACAAAGTTTGAACAATACAACTGTACAATCTAGTTATCAATTTCTATGTCTATCCAATTAACCTTTATAAGGCTTCAAACTGCAGAATTTTATATCCATTTTACAAAATTTTCTCTGGGGGAGAAACCCCCGGCCCCCTAAAATTGAAGATATTCTATTATCCACTTAAAATGGAGCCCTGCGTCACTCTCTTGATACCAGCTGCCTCTCTTAAGGTCAATTCAAAAAGGACCTCATGAAAACACACATTAATGAAAACGACACACAGAAAAGTAAAGCATGGACTTAGGCATCACAGGAAACAGACAAAAACATGGGAGTGGGGAAAATAAAAATGTTGCTAAAAAAAAATCCTGCCCCCCCCCCCAGGAACTCAGTCCTAAATCCGCCTATGTTCGCAAAGCAAGAGCGTTTACCACTCGGCCACAAAGGCCGGTTTTCGTTTCGCTGATAAAAATTTACGTGTTCTGCACCGATTCTGATCTTTGCGCATGCGCTTTGAATTCTGCTTAAACCATAGTGCAAGGTTCCTGCAACAATTTGAGTTTTAATACAATGACACTACACTCTTCGGAATTCGTATAACGTTGCACACATCAATGCTGGTAACCTTACGCATCTTTTTGCAGTGTAAGACTGCAAATTACAATGTCAAACATACTTTTTGACATTTAAAATTGATTTCTATAAACAAAATATGCCTCTCTCATCCAATGAAATAGATGAGTAAAAAATAAATAAACGAACAAATAAAGTGCAGCTTTTAAACAATGCAGCTAGTGATTGCAATACCGGAAACCCGTTATACCGAATGCCATATTTCGAGCTATTTTGTAATTTCGTAATACCGGTATTTGCTGAGGTAAAATACCGGTATTTTCGGTATTAGCTGAGAACAATTAAAACCTTTTAATTAAAAAGTTTTCAATTTAACTTATTAGATACCTGCTGTTATTTTAAAATTTTAAATATACATTTCCTTTTCGATGAGACTCCACCAAAATCAATCTATTGGTTGGAAAATTTTGCCTCAAAAGCACGAATTGATGGAATATCTATGGATAAAAAGCAGCGAAAGATTACAAGATGATATTTTCATCTCTAGATGGTGTGACAAATTGCATTTTCGTGCTTTTATGTGGAAAACGTTTTTTCTTTTGAATATCCTTGATTACTCACTAAGCCTTTTGTAAAAGTTAATTTCAAGTGTAATTACGAATGTGCTTGTACTATGAATAATTTATTCCAGCCATCAAGTGCAGCAATACTTTACTTTTTTTTAAAAATATATATTTATTTATTTTTTCTTGACTTAATTGTTCTAAATTTTGAGAAAAACATATTACTATTAGTACATTGTTAGTCTAAGTGCAAAAGAGGGTATCTGGATTCCAATAAAAATAAATAGTAACTGAAATCTAGCTCCAGAAAGTTGAGATTAACCTTTTTCAGAGAGTTTGAATAGATTGATTGGAACGATTTTGCTGGGTTATTTTTATGAACAAGTTGCGTCGTCTTAAAACTTAGATTTCCTTAATTTTGTTTTATTTGTAGTCCAATTTAAGCAAAGAATATTTATTCTTGTATTCAAGCTTATTTATTTAAAGTCGATATTAGCTTGCTTATTTTAGTAAAATTAGCTGAGAAAAGTCATTTATTCTTGAATAAGCTATAAGAAAATTTTCTATATTCATTTTCCCCTGTAATACATAGTGACTGAGCAACTGGATTGACTTTAATGTTTTCCTCTCTCCTGCTCCTCCTTAAATTCCAAAACCGTGTAAAGAAATTAGGCGTTTTGAGAAAAAGTGTGAAACACATGTCAAGCAAAATAAACAACAATTATTATGGGTTAAATTAATGCTTTGCGCTTAATACGTACACGTATCCAATTTAAGTTTTTAAAGTATTTAATAATTTAAAACTTTATAGCTGAAGAACGTGTTGTGACTCTTTAACAAATAGTTTCATTTAAACTTTTTTGCAAAAATTAATTCATGGTGAATTAGTGGATAAAACTAGTTTAGCGTAAAAAAATATTGAAAAACATGGTAACAACTAACCCCTGTCTCCCCTATTGACTGCAATAAATGCTTTGGTTTTTCGCGATTTCCAAACGACTTACAAAAAAGATCAAACATTATTAAAGCTCTCTATTTATTCCTAGATTTTTACAGGATTTTAGAGATGCATCCAGTAAATCTGTCGTGGTCTTCTGAAGTTAAGGGAGAAATGAACATTTTCTTTTATGTTTTAAATTGTTTCACATTCCATTAATGGTGTTTTCAAGTCAAATCTAAATTTTTCTATCTTGTGCCAGAAGTGTCCATCTCCCAAGGGAGCTCCCCCTCAAATACCTTGATGACTTCCCAAAAGCAAGAGCTCCTCCTTAAAAAGAAAAAAAAAAACTGCTTAACCCTCCCCCCCCCCCCCAAAAAAAAAAAATCAAAATCAATGACACAGTCTGCGTTATGATCCCCGCCCAGTACTAGGAGGGCAACTCGCTTATGCCCAAGTAAATATTTCCTGAACAAAAGAAAAGATAAAATACTGAAATACTATTCATCATTCTCCTTTAAGGTGTCAAGATGTCCCGAAATCACACTATCCAATTTTTTTTACGTATTGGTCCGAATTCAGATCATGTACGAAAGAAAACAAGTTTAGAAAAATGTTCAGTTCCCGTACTTTTTTTTCTCAGAAACTAAAAAGCCTGTCTCTCCTTATGTTACATTTCGTAACTGCGGTGTCTCTACCAGGGTTGCCAGACGTCCCAGATTTCAAGGAACAGTCCCGTATTTTGAAAAATTGTCCCGTGTACTGGGGAGCTTCCATACAGGACGACTAAAGTCCCGTATTCTGGCTAATAACAATATTTTATAAAACGAGACATTATTTTAAGGGAGGGAAATAAAGTAAAACAAAACATGTGAAATAAAGAGCAATTTCCTCTTTGCTCATTGACTAATGTTGGAAATATATCCATGCGCATCGCGTCGTGAATCACAATGAAAACGGTTTTTATACTTTGATCGGCGACATTTTTGTAAAGTTTAATGCCATGTTACGATTGAAGTTTATGGATTCATCATGAAGAGACGTTCTACGTCGGAAATCACCCCTTAAAAATACCCAGACTTTGCCTGCAACCTCAAAAATCCCCCCACCTCCTCCTTTCACTTCTAGAAGCCTGTCCCGTATTTACTTTTCTTAAATCTGGCAACCCTGGTCTCGACATTGTTCTCACAAAATACCGAAGTCCAGTCCTCCTACTGATTTAACTTTCAGGGCGGTGACCTTTTGGTTTATTCCTTGCAGATAATAAAGGTACTGAATGTTTTCTGAGTAACCAAACGAATGCTCTTTAGCCTTCGAAGCTCAAATAGGAGATAAAACTACTTTTTGTAACTGGGCTTTAAAAAATATAAAAGCTTATTACTTTTAATGAGACACAGTTGTGTTTTTTCAACTCATCCAAAATGAAGCAACTATATAATTTGACTCATAAATTTCTTTTTTCAAAACTAATATTAATCCAGAAAGTATTTTTATAAAGCATTATTATATAAATGGTGTCTGACTTTTTTTCAACGTACACTCCACCCCTTTGTCACTAAGTACCTCCTCTCCTTCACTTGTCTCACTATATTACAATATGAAAATACTGTTATGAAAATGTTTTCATTTCAACCAAAATCTGTGATGTCACCCTTCGTTCTTTCCCATTGTCACAATTTCATTAACACCCCTCCCCCTCCTCAAAGCGTGACATCATTTGTGTATTATCCCAAACTGAAAATTAAAAACACTCTTTATAAATTTTAAAACAATTTTAAAATTCCAATAAACGCCCCAGGGGTGGTGAATTGCCCCCACCTGGCTCTTAAAAATCAATGTTTTTGCAAAAAGTGCGTGCGGTTTTTGCTGTCTCCCCATAAAATTTACATTGAGTATACAACCTTTGTCCCTTGGAAAAATTCAAAATGATAGGTCTGGGTAAGAGTAAAATTTTGTGCGTTTATCAGAAAAAGATCGTCTCGCAAAATGTCTACCAGGGCTAAAAGACATTTTTAAAATTTTTTGGCAGTTTTTAAGGTAATTCCGTTGTGTCTCGGGAGTAGGACATGGGACTAGAAGTGCGCCGATGGGAGGCCACCCTGATCTCCACAAAATTTAGCAAAGAAGGACATTTTTGCGAGGTCACGAGTCACGATGACTATGCCCAAGAATTTCCTTCTCCGGTAAATTTCGTCTGACGATTCGGTAAAATTATCATCATCTGGAGAAAAGTGGAGTTCCATTCGGAAAAATTATCATTATTCTTCAAAATTTGGCGGTTTATTCAGCAAAATCATCATCATTCTTCAAAATCTGCAGTTCCATTCTGAAAATTGAGAATTTCCGCCTTTCCAAAAACTTAAGTTCGGGGTGTAAGTATGGGGCTCTCCCGCACCGCGGTTTGCAAATCATCACCAGTGCATACGTGTTTATTATAATTAACGTCTGAAGAAAAAATCTCTGAAAGAATCTATTTATGACCCTCATCATGCAGCAAAATAATTAATAAACAAATAAGGGCTCATTACCACCTCACAAGAAAGAGACACAGCGGAGAACCCTTTGGAACCCGCACTCAGGTTTGTCTCCTCGTCGACCCGGAAATAGAACGAGGGGAGTATCTTCCCCGTGACTCATCCTTGACCCTCGATCCCTCCTTCATCGCCTCACGCAAAGCTGAGCAAACGCCGCACGCAAATATTTCTGGATTGAGCCAAGCGACCCAAATAAACGGCGAGAGACCACGTGACTCTCGTTTCGGAGGCGAATGTGGCGTCGCAGTCGGCAATTTCAGTTTCTGCGTCGAAACTCGGGAAAACCTTTCTCTCTCTCTGAACTACGCGTTGTCAGGCATGTGCTGAACTTGCGCCGGAGTTTTTATAGTCATTTGCCGGACAGTGCCAGACTGAAACGCGGGAACTAGGAGATACCATCATGGGGGCCTTACTTACAAAGTTTCGCGGGAAAAAACTACCCGCAATAGGTAAGTTTATTTTTGTTTCTCTGGTCACAGTTAATATTTTCGTGGAAAATGTTTTTTTTTTTACTTACACCATGAAGAGAAGTTAATGTTTTTCTTTTCTCTTCTAACATTTGGGAGGAGCCTAAATGATTAATGAATCTCAGTTGAGGATTTTTTTTTTTTTTCATTTCTCCTCTGTTTGTGTTTCTGAGGGATAAAAAGCAACATGTGTGGAAATCGTAACGCATAAAGGTTTTAAGAAAAGTGGTAATACTTTTTTCACTGCATTATTATGTGCATTGCAAGGAAAAAAAAGTCTATGAATGATAAAATTATGAACTTGCTCGGGAAATTAGTTTATATGTGGTTGAGTTTCGCAACTTGAACAGTCAACTGGGAAAAAAAAACCTCATGAGCTTTTGCGTGTGATGTGCGGGGAGGGGGGGGGAGGAAAGAGACAGTCAATTAATATTTGCAATTTTTTGAGTCCAATGATAAATTTAGTCTTTGAAAAAGCGTTTAAAAAGAAAAAAAACATCCCTGAAAGAAAAAAATACAAACTTGCCTTGACTGTTTTCTTGTTTTGTGCAAAAAGAATAAAATATTTCAAAATTAATTCATGCATGTTCTTCAGCACTGTTTTTTCTTTTAATTCCCATTAAACAAATCAAGTGACAAATGTCTTTTTTTCTAAATTATTTGTTTATGAAAAATAAAATAAAATAAATAAATAAAAAATAAATAAATAAAAATAAACAAATAAATAAATATTGCAAGTCTTTACATATTGGTAGAACAAAATGATGAGGTAAAATTGTTCAAGACATAAGGGTTAAACATTTTTCTTAAGTTAACCTTTTTGCATTTATGAAATGTTCGTTTTGAACTTTTTCATAATTCAACATGTCAAGTTCCACGAAATGAAATGCAAATGTATCAGTTAATGGGTTCATGGGTTCATGAATTCAAAAAAAGAAAACTTCTATTTTTAAAATAAGGAATTTTTAGACTGATTTCTTTTTAAATCTGGCTTTAAAGTTTAGAGCTCTCTCGAGAAAATTTGTAACTATAACGCTTTTCTTGGTTACAAGAAAGAAACAAGAAAAACAATTTATTTTTATGTAAGAAAACTGATTTAAGGGATATTGGAACTAATCCAGATAGATTTATTCCTTCAACCAATGCCCCAAAGTAGCTCAGTAAAATTCTCAAACTATAATATGAATATATGAATATTTTCTACTTGACTAATTAATAGTACCAGTTGTTAATTGTTTTAACTTTTTATGTCAATTGTATATTTTTTTGTAAGCTGTTTGCTTAATAAGTAAATAATACGTACAAACGTATTCTTAAAAATGGAACCGAAAGGGAAACTACATTATATCTGAATCGACAGAACTGAACGAATCACCTTTTCAGTATTAGTACAGTAAAAATAGTGGTCGGACCCAAACATCCAAAAAAAAAAAAAAAGTTTCAACCTGTTGCAGATTTTTTATTATCCTCCCCATAATAACAGGTAAAAAGTTTCACCCCATTATGCGTCGGGTTTAGGACTTTTTTTTATGTTGCACAGGGATTTTGTTTAAGATATCACTTCAGCGCTCTAAACAATTTAATAACTCCAAACACAACTAAATTGGTTACTGGGCGCGCTTAGATCATTTAGAACTATTCTTCTGACATTACTATATCATTGTGTGGCATTTTGTACTTCGGAAAAGTTTAAAATCAGTGAAATTTTTTCGAGAACTTCACTGCAATCGCTGATTTTAGAATGCAAATTCAGGGTCCTCCCCCCCCCCCCCAAAAGCGATGGCGTACACTTCAAGTGTGACAAAGTACCCATCCAGAATAAAAGCCCACAAAAAAGAAAGAAATACACCTTGAAAAAACTGCCTTAAAATTCCAATGACGCAATCTGCGCCTTGGACCCCCCCCCCCCCCCCCGCCTGTGCACCCCGATTAATTAGCATTTTTTTCTATGAAAGTTTATTATTTTACTATTATAGAGTGTCGTTTCTGCGACTTTTGAGTACTTTTTTTAAGTAATAGAAATTAATTTTATTTAAAAGAGGGTTATTTCGCCTCCCCCCTTACCCCCAAACTTGGAGCACTAAGTGCTGGAACTTTTTACCCCTTCTTGCTGGAAAGGTAAGAAGTAATTTGCAACAGGTTTCACTTTTTTCTTTGCATGTTTGGGTTTAGCCATTTTTTGGCCTAATTTTACTGTATGTATATGTCAACGTCGATTTTCAAACACAAATCTCTCTAACTTCTCTCTTTCTCTCTCGAATGTCCAAATTGTTTCAAATATACTTTTCCAACTGTAAAAGCAATTTTTAAAGGCTAATTACGGTTTTATGTGAAAAGGACTATTTATGTGTTTTTAAATAGAAAATTTTAAATCAAGCAATTTTTGTTAATGTATATGAGGTTATCCACAAATGATGTCACGTTTTGAGGGAGAGGAAGTTCATGAAATTGTGACAGTTTGTGACAAGAGAGAGGGAGGGGGTAACAAGAAGTGTGACATCGCTTATTTGTATGGGAAAAATGCAGTTGTGAAAAATAGCGAAATATGTGGCAAGGGAAGGGGGGAGGGGGTATAGTGATGTGTAATACTTTGTGACAAAAGTGGGGAGAGGGGTCAAAATTTTTGAAAAAAAAGTGTGACATCATTTGTGACAGTCGAAAAGAGAAGCAAATCATACAAATGATTTACAACGAAAACAGTCTCTCAATAACATTTTTTAACATTAAGTAAGAAAAACAAAAAAAAAAAAAAAAAATTTAACAACAATCAAATAAAGTGAGAACAATTTTTATATATCACTTTTCCAAAGTGCGTAATTTGAACCAAACATGGAAAATGCTATTCTTCTCTTGAGGTTTATTAATTTTTTAAATTGTTGTCAAAAAGTTGTATGTAATTTACATGCGATATTTCACGAGAATAACTTTTTTAACTTCTTAATCCTTGCCAAACTCGAAAAAGAAAGATAAACTTAAAAAAATAATCTAAAAAAATTATAATGAAAATGAGATCTATGTCTCCATAATCAATTGTATAAGGTATTAAAGAAACGGTTTCTCAGTTTTTAATGACAATTCATCTTTTTCTTGAAAAAAAAAAAAAAAAAAAAAACACGACCTAATGGTATATTTAAAACCTCTGAAATTTTACCGAGTTTTTAGGCTTAACAAGTAAATTTAGCTTTGTTGGCTTGTCAGATGAAAGGGGGAAAAAAAAAATTTCTCATATAGATGATAATATTAAACATTTTGAATGGCTCAAAACAACCCTTAAAGTAGCTAATCAGAAAAAAAAAGTTTATTATATGTTCTTTGTTTAGTGCTCTTTCTAAGAAAGCTTGTTAAAATCAAATCCACCTCTTAGATCAGGGCTTAGAATACTTCAAATTTCGCCATAGGCACTAATGTTACATTGTTTGATTGTTTGAACTGCTCTAAGTTCGGGGAAAAAAACTAAAAATTAATCAAGAGAAGGAGTTGTGCTGACTGAGATGTTTCGCACAAAATATATTTTGTTTCAACCAAAGTGTTACAAAAAAGATTTATTCGGGGTGGGAGGGGGGGGGGAGGGGCATGCTGCCCGGCTGATGCTTTATTTTCCTCATCTTATTACCCTATTTCAAATCTTTATTCTTTAATTTTATTTACTTGATTTATTTAATTTTTGCATTCAGCTTTACGAAGCATTACTCTTAAATGGATTTTACTTTATTTTATCATCTATTTTTATTTATTTTTTGAATTTTAATTATTGAAAAAAAGTTGACTCTGAATTTTTTTTTTTTTTTTTTTTTGCAATGGTTATGAAATAAACGCATTAAAAATACACTTGCAAAAAAGGCTATAATCCAGGGGTTCCCAAACTTTTCCGATTCGCGGCAATTTTTGAAGAATTAAAATTTTCTCACAGTACCCTACTCTATATCTGTTATATACATATGTTGACACCATGGACATCTCGTGGCACCCCTCATCTTCTCCTATGGCAACCTAGGGTGTCTCGGTACCCAGTTTGGAAATGACTCCTGTTATATTAGTTAAATTCACGTCTATGTTAATGTTGTTTTTAAAATATTGTTTGTTTTTAACTTGTGTGACTTTTTATGGATAAACTACAGGAACATGCAACTATTGGGTTTCTATTTCTGTACATGAGTTTAAAAGATATTAAATTTTCTGGTAGTCTTACTGCATTTGTATCCGTTATCGGCGCTTGGTTACCAGAACAAGTTTCCAATGAAGCTAAATCCGTCCATTGTAAAGTTTTTAGAGCAAGCTAATTTCTATTTTTCTAAGTGGAGGGAAAAAGGTTTTGTTGTATATTTTAATACAATAATGAAAAAAGAATGTAGAAATTGCAGATTTTTTTTTGCTTTGAAGTAATGCACATCTTAATTTCAAAATGCAAAAATTTAAGTAGCAGATTAAATATGTTGAAAACTTCTTTTATGTTTTCCAAGTATCCAGGGCTTAATTTGGAGGAGCTTTGAATAAGTAGGTTTAACTTACTTAGAATCTTGCTTTTTACAGATTTGACCGGATTTTTGACTATTTAAGCATGAAAAAAAATCTGAAGAATAAATCTCCCTGCATTCATTTTGTTGTATGATATTAATCCCTGCTTTTATTCTTTTCATCAGTTTAATACTTTTATCAATTTTATTTTATTCTTGTCAGTCAAACGCATTTTATATTTAATTTTTATACTGTATTATTTCCAAACAAATATTTTTACATATTTTTTCAATCTTAATTTTAAATTTTCTCAAAGAAATAGACATTTAACTCATCTCACCTCGGAACAAATAAATGACCACATCTGAAGTGAAATACAATTTGAAATTAGCAATTTAAAGACTTCGGGGCTGTCTGTAAATGATGTCACACTTTTTTGAACAAGTTTGATCGCCTCTTCCCCTTCGTCATAAAAGTGACACACTTCACCAAACTCCCTTCCCTCTAAAGCTCTAAATTAGCGGTCACCAGTCGCCAACGGCCGACCATTTCATTAAAAATAGCTACCAAAAAATAAAGCACCAGTCGCCAAAAGTGGCGACCATATGTTTCTTGTCTTTTCTATTTGTTAAAATTGTCGTGTAAAGACAACCACACTTCCAATCCTGAGGTGTCCAGCGCATCAGTCGACTTCATATTGACAGCGTAATTCAGGATAAACTCCTTTAAGAGTATTTATTTTTGGCTCTGAATATGTTTAATAAAATGGTTACCGAAAGTCAAAAGTGTCTACCATTTTTTTCTGACTCTGGTAACCCAGTGGCTACTTATTCGGAATTCCTAGCTTAGAGTTTTACTCCGCTCCCTTTGACACATTTCACGCTGTTTTTCCATAAGCATTATTGTTTTTTAGAAAAAGTGTAACACATTTTTTGTTACCTTCTCCATCCCCTTGTAACAAATTCTCCCAATTTCACGAATTGCCCTTTCCCTCTGAAAACGCGATATCATTTGTGGGCGACATGTATTCTATTATTATTTATTTTTGATATAATATTCAGGGTTTAAACACTAACAGTAATAGGGAAAGGAAATTACAATTGCTATAACAATAAAATGATTTCAGTAAATTAAATAAATAAATACAAAACTGGCAAACTTAAATTTGAATTTCCTGTAATTTATTTGCCTCACAGAACCCTTTACCTTCATTTAAAATTTCCAATTGAACAATTTCTCAAGAAAACCGAAAATATTTTATGTCTCACATGGACGAGTTTGACTCATTTTAATTGATCAAGTTACTAATGCATGAAGCAAACGAATGAATCATTTCTATGATATGCGAATAATTGCCTCTGCTGTTGAGAAATGGTTCACTTTTCGTTCGGTGCTCTTGAACAAGTGTGCGCAAAGCCTTGCAATTATTTTTCGAAAGTTTATGTCCCATTACTATCTCCAAAAATTTTAATGGAATTATACGTGGTCTTGGTTTCGACAAGGCCTTCAGCTTGGTTCCTAAATTTTAGTAGGACTCCTTCGTAGAAACTTTTTCACCATTAAAATGCATTTATTGACTATCATCACTATTTTATTACGCGTTAAATGTTTGTGCCAGAGCTACTTTTAGGGGAAATTTAGAAAGTTAGTTCTTTTGTTGGCCTCCTGTTCTTTCGGATCTGATGGAGAAGATTGAAAGCCAAGCTCGAAATTTTCTCCTGCTTTTGAATTTTTGAATGTTTAAATGTTTTTGTTTCCTTTTTTTTCGTTTCTTTTACTTCTTAAGCCTCATGTTATAAGGTGTGGCTCCTGCAGAGCTTTTGAAACTTAAAAACAAATTAGGAAAAAAAAAACAACTTCGATATGTCATTAGTTAAATACTAGTACATTGCTAAAATTATTGCTGCCATATCATTTTTCAGTTAAACGAATGATTTTTTATAGCTCTAATTGTAAATGATTTCCTCCAGAAGGGTAATTATGGTGACTTTTGACGGTGTCCTCCCCCCTCCCGATTTCGCCGACACGAGCCCCTTCCGGTTTTTCTGTTTCAATTAAAACATTTTGATAAGGTGGAAATTTGAAATGTCGGCGAAAGCTTCTTACAAAGCTCGTTAAATCGATTGACTTTAAATAAATAACTGAAAAAAAAAAAAGAGTTATAAAAAGGCAATCTTGCGAAAAGACTTTTCATTTGATTGTTACAGGGTGTCTTCATAAATAGCGGTTGTAATAATTATTGAAAAATCACGCCAGTTTCTCAACAACGCTTATTTTAAGGATAATTAGCAAATGAACTCCTAAAAATACATTGCAACGTGCCCAGCGCCGGCTCTAGTAGTTTTGGCTCCCCAGGCAATGTTAACAAGTGTTATACATAGTTAGCCCCTTATATATATATATATATATATATATATATATATATATATATATATATATATATATAAGGGGTCTAAGGACCCTTAACCTTCAAAATTTTCAATTTTCTGGAAAAAATATAAGTTATGCCTAATTTAATTCTGAACAAGTTGATACCTTATTTATTACCATACGCAAAATACTTTTTAAGTTATCGTGAAAATGCGTAAACTTTCCCCATAGATATTAATGTTTACAGCAGTTGTTTAAGCCTCTTTTTCTCAAGTGACGGTTTCTCGTTTTGCGCGCATGATATCTTAGAAAGTTTCTTATCTATTTCCGTTAAACTTTTCATGCGTGTTTATCTGGTTTATTTTTATGATCTGAACCTAAATTTTAACTAAAAATAAAAGTTAATATTTAAAAAAAAAAACATTTTCCCCCAAAAATTTTGAAAATTTTGATATTAACTTATAAAATTTAAAAAAAAAACTAAATACCTTAAAAAAATAAATAAATTTAGGTTTAGATCATAAAAATAAACCAGACAAGCATGCACAAAAAGTTTTACCGAAATATATAATGCACGCAAAACGAGAAACCTGAGGGAACGCAACCTGAGAAAAATAGGCTTAAACAGCTACTGTTAACATAAATCTCTATGGGGAAAGTTTACGCATTTTCACGATAACTTGAAAAGTTTTTTGCGTATTCTAATAAATAAGGTATCAAAATGTTCAGAATTAAATTAGGCATAACATATATTTTTCCCAGAAAATCGAACATTTTGAAGGTTAAGGGTCCTTAGACCCCTTAAATCATCGAGCATACTTTCACGTGCTGCTGCAATTTGAACTGCAACGAAGTAAAAAAAAAAAAAAAAAACTGAGGAACAAATTCGAGTGTCCCATTTTTCTTCCTTTTTTGCCTTTTTACATTTTGCCATCAGAAAATTTGCCACCCTTAAAAGCTGCCGCTCTAGGCAGAGGCATAGGTCGCCTACCCGACGAACCCGGCCTGGACGGGTCTCCAAATGTTTAAAATCGCGCCACTGTGTAAAAAGGTTGTGTGTTTGAATCACTACGTCGCGTCGTTATGAGACATCTCGAAAACCCGCTACTTAAGGACTGCCGAATTGGCCTTGGACGCACCCTTTCGCTAACAGGTTTTTTAAAAAAAGAAAGTAGTTAGAGAGAGAGAAAAAAAAAGAGAAGGTTATGAAGTACTATTCGCTTTTTCCACATTCTCTGGGCTTATGTGCATGTATCTAAACCGATATGGCCTCTTCATTCGATCTGCCAGTTGAGAAAAAAGACGGAAGTATTTTGATCAAAAAATGGTCATTCGAGCTGGAGTGAAAGAATTATTAGATTAGAAGTGATTGTGTTTGAATGGTGTAAATGCGAGGGCAAAAAAAGAGAGATTGGGGCGACCGTTTGTCGAGAGAGAAAGCCTTTCTATGGCTTTCTACCGCCGACATTCGTACGCATTTAAAAAGTGAAACATGAAACTTGTCCTTTCATTTTTCTAGAGTGAGACGTTGTGCGCTCTTGAAGTAGCAAAAGCCGAGGCAAATAGGAGAATTGTGTTTCTTTTTTAGAAAAATTTTTAATCCTTCGGCTTTCAAACGACACGAAGGTGCTGCTAACATTCGAAATATTTTTTTCGACAAGGATTTTCTTGAGGTTCTACCATGTAAAACTTCTTGTTTCCAAAACTTTAAACTCAATTTCTGAAGAATCGTAATTTTGCCAAATGTTGCTTTGTTTCAAACATGATAACACATATGAGGTAGTGAGAAACAAAGGGGTGTAAGTGAATAGTTTCAGATTTTGAGTAAAACGCGTTTTAAATTGGGGTCCTAGGTAGGCTTTCATTGAAATGTTTTTCTAAATTATGCTGTACAGCAGCATCTACCAGAGCTACTAGAACTATGACTTGCCCCAAAACATAGGAGAGGTTCACCTACCATTTGTACTGGTTATCTCCAAATTTGTAATTTTGGCACTTATACATTCCTTGCCTCTCACTGCCTCATACATTGTTAATGCTTCAATGTTTTTCAATCCTTCAGCTTTGAAAAGATATAAAGATGTTGTCAATATTCTAAATATTTCTTTAGATAAAAAATATTTTCTTGAATTACTACCTCATAAAACCTCACGTTTTTAAAACTTTAAACTTAATTCCTGAAGAATCGTAAATTTACCATAAGTTGCTTTGTTCTATATATGCACCGAATGTTAGGTTGATATTCGGTATACTGCATATACGGCAGACAAACCGAATATTCGGTTCTGCCGAATGCTTTAATGTTCGGAAACTGAATAGTAAACAAACTTAAATGTTTGATGATTGGTAAACAAAAATATTTTTAAAATACAGCAAATGCAGTCTATGTTGGTGTACCATAGTACGAAATTAATTCAAATTGTTACTTACTAATTTCGTCACATTCAAAGTAATTTTAATGCAAGAGAATCCACTCGGTTATTTCAAATTATGTTATTTTTCAATTTTTCTTAAATCTTATGGCACGTTTATACAGTTACAAACTCATTTAAACATGACACAGTAACCATTAAAAAAAAAACGTAATGAAAAGTAGCGTATATTAAGTCAATGTATAAGTACTTAACGTCAATTTAAATTTTTTACTTTTTAGTTCCTCTTTATTTTTTGAAGTAGATTCATTTTAATTTTTTAAAAATTTTATTTTACTGATAGCAACTGTCAGCAAACAATTTTGTTGCCTAACATTTTCTAAGTAATCACTTTCAAATAATAATAATAATAATAATAATAATAATAATAGTAATAATAATAATAATAATAATAGGGGAGAGTGGCCCAAAGCGGGTATTTTTTCTATAATGGCAGGATGGCAGGTAGCTAGTCAACTATTTTAATCATTTATAACTTCATATTTGATTGACAAATGTACCAAATCACAATTAGTTAAGCTTATCCGCTTTGGGCTCCAAAGCGGGTTTTTAAAAAAATATTTGTAAAGTTTGATAATAAATAAATATTGGCTGGGTTTGAAATAATGCAAAAATCACTTTTTATTTTGAAGTTCAAAAACCCTGCTAGTATATAAAACCGAAATTGTTGCGATAAAAATCCAAAAACTACAATTTTCGAGCGTTCTTCGAAAACCTAGCCGCTTTGGGCCACCCTCCCCTATATATGTTTTTTACCTCAATCTCAGTTATAAAATAGTAAAAGGAATGTATGTATCGCTTGAGCAAGTCGAGAAACTTCTGAGGGGCTTGGTAAATTCAAATAAGTGTTGGTACAAAGCGCAAATCCAAACGATCTGATAAAAAATATACATATTTTTAAATCTCAAGATTACTTTATATCTAAGAAAGTTTGGTTATCACCAAAAAGTACAAAATAAAATCAATACATGACTTATTGGTTACAACACTCAATAATTGAATTAATCCTAAGTTCCTAAGTTAATCCTAAGTAAGTTAATCCTAAAATCTTCATGTTAAAGTTAATTCTAAAACTGCCAATAAAATTAAAATTAAAAGTAGAGCCAATAAATTGTAGGTATAGTAAACGCTGTTCGTACAAGGCTGTGTTTGTGTAAAATCGCTCCAGACGTACATTTACTCCAGACAATAGTAGCAGACGTAAACCCGACCTCTCTCGGCAATAGAGTGCAATATTTTCGTTGAAATTTTTAAGATGAAATTTAAGATTTATTATTTGGGAAATTTTTCAGAATTAAAGTATTTCAATTTTTATAAACTCTAAAATTAGGTTGAAGTGTCACATACCAAACGGGTGTCACCGAGAGGGGGGGGGGGGCTCCCTCTCTCAAGAAAAGGCTTTTT
Source organism: Uloborus diversus (assembly GCF_026930045.1). Classification (NCBI taxonomy): domain Eukaryota; kingdom Metazoa; phylum Arthropoda; class Arachnida; order Araneae; family Uloboridae; genus Uloborus; species Uloborus diversus. The sequence goes on from NC_072731.1 coordinate 105,582,068, forward strand.
TTTTCGCTCAAGTTACAGCTTTCAGAAATTGAAAGCACAGAATTTGATTAACATCTATTTGTTAAACATTAAAGGGGAGCCAATTCATTTTTTTTTCATTTTTTTAAAAATGAGTTTTTTAATTAATCTCACTTTAGAAATCGCAGCAATTGGATAATTTGATTTTAAAATTGAATTTCTAACATTGTATGCACCTTAGGTTTAAAAAAAAATACATCGCGAAAATTTCAAAAAAGGAATTAATATTTCAATCTCTGTTTAAGGGTTTCCTCCTCGTTCCCATGAGGGGGTATTTGAAAAAATAAATAAATAAAAAAGGTCGGAGTTGGACCTTTCAAAATCCAGGAGTCGGCGATTTCTCTTCCGACTCCGCAGCCCTGGCCAAAACTATATTTTTAATAAAATTCTATTTCTTGAAAAAATGTCAAAAATAGAATCTTTCTATTGAAATAATATTTTGGATTAAAAATAATAATAACCAAATTTCCCTACATATTTATACACAGTGGTGTTCTCACAGTGGTGTTCTCATCTATACTCCATGTACGCCGTATACTCTCTAACTTTTTTTGACATATAGTGTATACCCTCAAGCTTCAAAAATTTTCATATTATGACACATTATATATATGATTGCATACACATATTGTGTGTAATGGATTACTTGGAGTATACCGTCAAACTTTTCTTATCCTGATTATAGTGATGAAATGATCTTAGTGCCCATTTAATTATCTGAAATTGAACTATCATCAATCTACCGCTGATAATTTTTTTTTAAATTATCAAGCAATTATATTTTTTGTTTATCGTAATTAGAATGTATTCATATTAAATGTAAAGATAGAAATTGCACTAGTTTTAAAATATAATTTATTGTTCTTCAATCTAAGTTTTTAAGATATTTTTGGTTAAAACATTTTGAAAAACTTATTATGCAGAAACCATTAAAAATTACTCTTTTTTGCTTTAAATATTACACATATAATAGCATTTCTTTGAGTAATAAATGGATCTGAAATTAGGTAGTGTGTCTTTGGTAGTGTTGTGAAATTATTTTCACAACAATAGCATGCTTTACATAAAGAAGTTTTATGTTATAGTTTATGGGCTTCTTACGGAAACTATTTTTAATGAACATTTCAGAGAAAACTATTATTAAATGTTCATTAATTAAAACTAATTAGTATTAGTATTTATAAATTAATAAAATTGAAGTAAAGAAAGACAAATTGATTCGATTTGGACCCCTTTAGCTTAAGCATAGTTTTGGACAGTTTAAGACAGTAAAAACCACCTGTCCTGTCCAAAACACATCCCTGGATGAAAGTTCAAAGTCTTAAATACATTAATTAGTGCAAGTAATATATTTTGAGTAAATTTGGCTATTACTTCACTCTTCTTGTACCCTTTGAGGACATTTTGTTATTTTTCGAGGTGACACTTAACAGATGATTCTTTAAGTCGCCTTTTTTTATTATTATTTAGTCGCATTGTGGTGCGGTTGTGTTCGCTAATGTTTCCTTTACATCAGAGTCATTGAATTATTTTCTTGTTTGGGTATAAAACCAGATATAATCGACAACATTAGACGGCAGTAAAATAATCACTTAGTCATACTTTTTCAGTAGGTGTAACGTCTTTTTAAAGTTCCCCCTCATATTAATTTAAAAATAATCTAAGAGTTCTTAGATTGGTTTCTATGCAAATTGCAATGGCTGCCGATTCAGAGGCTTGTACACAGATAAATCAAACTTCGCCTGCACAAATTTGCAGTAAAAATTTCCATGTACATGTTTCCTATTGTTCTGTTTTCTTTATTGTTACTTCAGCTCAGAAATATCGCGAATGCGATTTTCATTGTTAATTTATTTTAAAAGGAATATATTGGATTTTTCAAAGTAAAATGTCCATGTCCTTGTCACTAATAAGATGACTGGCTTTTAAAACAAACTTTTAAGCATTGCTGCCTACTTTTTGGAAATTCAATTTGTAAGGACAATTTTTATCCTTTTTCCACGAAATAGTGAAACGTTTTAGAGATAATTGACCAGCTGCAAAATAATTTCTTTTGTAATGAAAATTTTATTTATAAACTTCACATTTATTTTAACGTTACACGTTGCAGTGAAATAACTCATGTGCGAAAGAAAGTAGTCTTTAATAAACTTTTGTACGAACATATACCCTAGGGCTGGGCGATGTAGGAATTTCTATATCGTGACGCATCGCCAACTTTACATCGCGATGTTACGATGCATAAGATGTGCATTTTTTTTTTCTTTTTTAAGACCTTTACTTAAAACTGCTTGTTTAAATTTTACAAAATGTATTCCAGATGAAAAAATATAAGTTCTACAAGCAGATTCTAGCACCAGTAAGAAATTGTCAAAAGAACAAAAAAAAAAAAAAAAAAAAGAAAGTTGAACGTGCAAGATAGCAATAAAGATTGCAGACATGTGTCTTGTACCTATTTTTGCAATGCAAAAGATGTAAGGTTATGGAAGCAATCTCATCTTGCATTTAAAAGGGGGTAACTCAAAGCACCGAAATTTGTTTATGTGCAATCTTTGTTGCTATTTTAAAATTTCAACATTTTATCCTTCGTTTTTTTTTTCCTCCGTTTTTTTCGTTTTTGTGAGAGATTATATGATAAACTTTGTTCATCATAAAATTTTCCGTTAAGAGCTTTAAAAACAATTCCATTTCCAGCAAATTTTGGGAAATGTGAAGGTCTTTGTTCGCTTATGATACTTCCCTTCAGAGACGTCTCGAACTTATTTGTTTGGTAGGGGGTGATTTTTAAAATTGCCGAATGATATTCTGAATTTTTTCGAATGATAAAATGAACACAAACATGTACCTAATGAGAAGAGCCATTAAACATCCTTAATAAAATTTAAAAAGCCACACAATTTCGCAGTGCAGTCTCCAAATTTACCGAATCGTCAGAAAAAAATTGTCAACTAAGAAAACTTTTGGTAGGTCACAGTGACCTCCCATCAGGGTGTCCCTGCTTCCACCAGTGCAGGGTGTCTGTCTCTGTATATCGGTGCTTGGATTTGTAGTTGTTGCGGTATCGATGCATCGGTTTAGAGAAAAATTCTAAACCGGTTTAACGATGTAGGATGTACACCGTTTTTTTTTTGCGATGCGTCGTTATCATTGGAGTGTAGGAGGCCATTCATTAATTACATATGGATGAGTTTGGCAGTTTTTGACCCCCTTCCCTCCCCCATGTAAGGGTACGGAAGATTTTCCAAACATCTCCCCGTTATTCTTACGTAAGATTCTGAAAACGTTTTTAAATTCACTATTATCAAATTCAACTTTTTTGTGCACAGAAATATTTACTAAAAAGTTGGAATCTAGACTGAATGTTTTTTCGACATGTTTTTGGCATTTGATGCGATACGAATAAAAAATAAAACATGCCATATACAGTGTGATTCTTTTTGAAATTTTACACTATTCATTCTTTGTAAAACAAATAAAAAACAACTCATCCTAACACGTTTTTTACCTTCCCGGCGCAAATGAAATATGATCCCTGTCAAACCACCTGACCTCGTGATTTCTAACGTAAAATATCGACTTGGAGAATATTACGTAAGAATGGGTTTGACCCCCCCCACAAAGAAAGGATATGTAGAGATCTTTTCAACCCCCCCCCCATGCGGGACCCTTACGTAATTTATGAATGGCCCCTAACGATACACCAAGAATCGACTAATGGTTCATCAGTGGGTCGAAATCTATAATTCGGACAAAGCTGATCCATAGCATTCATTTTGAATATCAGAATGCAACTTGGAATTCCTTCTAATCATTAGAAAATGCATTCTTGCTTGCCATTTAAGAAACTAGAAAATCGCTCGTCAAGGTATGACGGGTGAAACTTGCTTCTGCATTTAAACGAAGCAATTACCTGTTTGGTGATATTTGGATAGTTGAAATTTTAATCCTAACTCCAGAGGATTAACCCTAAACTCTCGTTGATATCATTAATAATTGTTGATCACTTTTTCGTTTCTTCATTCTCCTAAAATGAGTCTTACTGGTAAAGCAGTCAAATTACCGGATCCAGTTCAACCTTGTCAAAATAAAGCATTTCCTTCCATGTCAAACGTTGCCAAAAAATTATATCAAATTCAAATGCCATGGCGCGAGTTTCGTTATTGATGACATCAGGAACGTTACTGGATCAGGGAATTCGATATGTATGAGCATTATCAAACCACTAGGTCATTAACGTTCCTATTAAGCCTGGAAAAAAAAAAATACTTAGCATGGTTTTTCCGTTATGAAATCAAGATTCATTTTTCTTCGATCAATGACCGAAACCAACCTTATCCAAAAACGAGTTTTCAGTAGTTAAATATTTCTAATTTCAAAATCTGTCCCTAAAAATATCGTGCTGAAACACTAGCAACTAATAAATCATTTCCAGAACTAGATTTCCCACAGAGTACATGTTACAGATGTAATAATGGAATGTTGAAATAAAGATATTTACGACCGTCCCTGGAAATAATTAGTTGAAGAGTTATGAAATTGCGATATGAATCATAGATAAATGTTCTGCGTGGTTCGATAATACTCACTAATGAGCTAAATGAATCAGGACATGAAATGTTTATATCACTAATGGTTATATCAAATCAATTTGTGCAAAAAAAAAAAAAAAAATCATTCATTTTTAAAATTTATAAATAGCGTGCTCACAGTTTTAGATATTTTTTTTTCTTTGGTTAAGAAATCTATCAATACAATATGAATTATTTATGTAACTTTTTGTAGGAAAATGTCAAATACTGCTCTCAAACTACACGTCTTTGACAGCTGACTGAGAAATTTAATCAAATATCCAAACACACGTCACGTTGTGCCAGTTAAGCGAGTGGTTTTCGGCTTCTGAATCGATTCTTCTTAATACCACAAATGTTTTTTCTTGGTGGGTTAGATGACCAGAGTATCATTATGAAATTCTTCTACTTGGTTCGCAAATCACTGTTAAATAATTTAAGCCATGTAGCATGGGCATTCATTTCCGATAGGGGAAAAGGCCTATTACCTTCACAAAAGTGGCGGACTCAAGCAGGAGTGGATATAGAGGGAGGTTCATGGGGGTCTGGACCTCTCCACCTAAATCGTCGACAATATTATTCAGCCATATTGTGTTCAAACACTTAATGAATAAAACATAAAAGTTTGCAGTAATATTTTCAATTCATTAATTATTTACAAAACTTAACTTCTTTAAAGGTCTGCTTATTTTCCTTTCTTATGAAATTAATTTGTAACGTTTATGCTATATTAGGTGCATTATTCCTGTAGATTTGGTGCTTTTTATTGACACTCAAGAGTTTTCAGAAATTTTTCGAAGCCAAAATCGTAGGTTCGTTCGTAGACGGAAAGGGGGTGGGGGTGGGGGTCATTCTTCAGAGTATCCCTCCTAAAATGGTCGACTGTAGTCTCAAGAACAGACCCTTGACAAAAATTGCGGTCTCACTAATGAACCCCCTGAAATTAGCAATTATCAAAGTTAAATAAATCCCTTACATAGTTTATACTTTCCTATCTTGGAAATGACTGATATCATCAAATTCTCTTATTTTGCCTGTTTCAGGAGTTTTAATTTCACACACAGATGATCCGAACGAGGGCTTAATTTGAATGGGACCTTACGGAAGCTAAGTTCCAACACTTTTCTTGAATTTCATATCAATTTTAACATTTCAGACAAAATTTACACAATATGCGAACGAAAATAATTTTTGAGGAGGATAGGACTTCTCCACACTTTTGTGTCAGAAATTAAGCTTTGATCAGAACGCTGTTTGTTGTTGTTGGCGTCTCAATAGTAAAAATGGAAAGATTGGATGCCAGTACCTCGAGAGGTTGGATATCTTTGTTTACATACAAGACAACACAACAAAGATTTGCTGCTCTTTGAGCAGGGGAGTGCACAGGAGGGGGGTGGGGACGCCTGTTGGCCCGGGCCCGAGCCAGAAGACACGAGATTTTTGAAATGAGGGGTGAAATATATGTAGGGACGAAAGGATAAACAATATGGAGGGGACCCGGAAAGGTCAGTTGTGACGAGCTCAAATATTTCTGTATACGCCACTGACAAGGAGAGGAAATAGCACCAACACCAGGGCATTGGTGGGAATCGAACCTAAGACCTCCGACATCTGAAGCGAAGCTTCTACCATAAAGCCTCGGAGGTCCTATCAGAACACTAACTTCAATTTATTGGGTTTGAATGGAAGGCGACTTGCCAGCGTTTCCCAGTTTACGAGCTTTTTTTTTTTTTTCTTTTTTCCTGATACGTCGTCAAATATTTCAGCTCTGGGACTCGGTGAAGAGTGTGACGTACTTGTTGCATAAGAAGCTGTTTTTCAGACAATCTCAGGGGATAGGAAATGTATATCCAGAGTGTCTTTCTCTTTGCGCTCTGAGTGACGTTAAACCTGTCTGTATCCCAGGTAACGACATTTTGTCAATACAGCTGAAATCTGTTCTAATTTTAGACTATTGAATTTTGAGGTGGGCGTTGATTCGACATCGATGTTATTACTAAAACTGTTTGTTATCATTCGAACACGAAAGGTTCTATCAACTTATTAATATAAAATAAAAACATACTTCAGCGTAGCCAACGAATGAATGAACTCTATTTTTAAGAGATCATAGTGTTGAACATCAGATTATGAATGTATGAATCATTGTATGTTGATTGTGTTTGTTTGCTGATTTTGTTTTTTTTTCTTTTAAATCAGTTTTTTTTAAGTCTGTTTTTTTTAATTTTCAAATTAAAATTTCTGTTGTGTTTCTTTGTTTTTTATTTATTTAGCTTAAAAAGTTTTGTACCAAAATTTTTTTATTTTGAAATGCCCATTTATATTAATCGTTCTACTGTATTTGTTGATCTAAAACAGAAGAAACGCTCCTAAATATAAGGGTGCAAGGGGGGGGGGGGCTCGAGCACCCCCCTTAGAAAATAGAACTTTCTTGCTTTTAGTACTTTTTTCTTTGCAAAAATGTAAAAACATTTGTTCTACAGCCATTAACGAATAAGTAATTAAAAATGTCAAATTTTAATGACTCTAATCTGTCCTGAAATCTGCTTTCATGGGGAAAATATCCTGCTAAACCATGGTTAAAATATCTGAGCCCCCCCTTACAATTTTGCATATGGACGCCCATGCTCCTAAAATATTGTATGCTTATCCAAAGTTAAGAAATAATAATTTTAAAGAGAAAAGTAAAACACTGTTAACAAATTGACTACAAGAAAAGAGATGACCATGTAGCGACCATTCTAAGTTTACCGTATGTATTTTTTTTATCACATTATAACTTATTTCAATCGAGACTGCAGTATCCTTAGGCCAGTTTATGTTTCTGTGGTGACACCTCTATTTTCGCGAGTGTTGTATGTAATTTTATCGCTTCTTAATGTAAAAACATATATTAAGTTAAATAATAAGATAAACTTAATTATTGCAAACATTTATTAGAACATTCACAAGTAAATTTATGAATATATTTATTTACTTTTTTTATTTAACTAAGAATTCTTTATTTTTGCCAGTAAGATCTGAAGTAGATGAAGGGGCATATGTGAACAGTTCCCATATCCTCTCGGTAATATAAATATTAGTGTAGGGTATTATAACTGTGAGAAAAAATATGTAAATATTTACAATTATAATCTTTCCACAATCAGTAAATATTTATTTATTTATTTTTATTATTACTTTTATTTAGTTTATTTGTAACTTAATAGTTGATCAAGAGTTAATAGTGTTTTTAACACTTACATTAAGTAAACAGACAAAATATTGTCATTTAACTAAAAATTGAAGTTTCAAATAATTTTAAAATTTATTATCATTTTTTGCATGAAGCATAAACGCAATGTATAACAATCATCTTTGCACAATAAAATATTCTTTGTATTATGTAGCCTTATAAGTTTTTTTTTATCTATCTAGTGATCAGAATATGCTACAAAACGTAAAAATTTCACAATGAGCAGAGACATATGTTTCGGAAAAAATATTTTCGTAATGGCACAATTTCTGCACAGTAACTTGACATAATATAGGTTACAGATCCTTCAATGTAACTGGTATATAAGTAGGGGAAAAGGGGGCACTTGTGATTTTTTTTTCATTTCTTAATTTCTCAAAAAATATTATCAATTTCTCAAAGCAAAAGTGTCCCCATGATTGTTTAGTCTTTTCTTTGTGCTCTGGAATTATTTCAGATTAAAAAAAATATTTCTTTACTTTTTGAAATTTTTAAAAAATTTCTTCAATTGTTCATATGTGCTCCTGCAAGGAGGCACATGTGAACAAGCCTGGGGCACATATAAATATGATTGAAAAATGCGGGATAAGCATCAAATTTAAACCAAAGACTCTTTAATGTGAAAATTACCTACATGTATGACAACTTCACTGAACGGTTTGTTATACTGTATCAGTTTAAATTGTACCTTTCGAATCGTAGCTGCCTTTTTTCGAACTTTCTAACTCTGCCTCTTTGTTAAATTTCAAAGCTTTGTGGCATGTTCCAATCACTAGATCGACGGAAAAAAAACTTTTATTAAAAAAAAAACTTATTAGAATAAACAATACAAAGAAGATTTTATTACGCAAAGTTTATTCTTGTTGTATAGTACATTTAAGCATTATACATAAGATGACGATGAATTTTAAAATTAATTTAAACTTCAGTGTTTAGTTGAAGAAAAATAATTTTTCTTTTTTTCTTCTCGTAAATATTATGTAATACTAAATTGCTAGCCAACTATTGAATAACAAAAGAATCATCAAAATTAAAAATAATAAAATAAGTAAATAAATAAATAATAGTGCAATAATAATTATCAATAAATGTACAAACTGATTGCAGGAAAATAATAATTACACATCTTTACACCTTTTTCAACACTTTTAATAACCCTACTCTGATATTTATATTACGGAGAAGATATGGGAACTGTTCACATGTGCCCCTACATGTTGTGCTCACAAGTGCCCCGGCATCTACCTCAGAACTAAGTTTCAAAAATGAAGAATTATTAATTTAATTAAGAAATTAAAACATTGTCATAAATTTACTTTATTGTTCTTATAATGGTTTGCAGTAATTAAATTTTGCTCATTAGTTAGTATAAAATATTTTTCCACGTGAAGAAGACAGTGATAAAAACACATCAACACCTGCGAGAACAAAGAAGCTATCATCATAGGTACATAAACTCGCTCTTTGGTCTAAAAGTTTGTCTAAGAAGTAGGACTTTTACTGTCATTATTTGAGAATTTTTCAAGATTTTTTGATTGATGTTATCTTAGCAGAACATAACATGTTCACATGCGCCCTGTGCTCACATGTGCCCCATTTTCACCTATATGTCTCTCGTATTACAGAGTTTTTCGTTGAAATGAGATGCTTGTCTGCATTGCCTCACTGAGGCAGTGAGAAGCAAAGGGATTTATATAAGTGCCAAAATAAAAATTTTGGAGTCAATCTGTCCAAATGGCAGGAGAACCTCTCCTCCGTTTTAGAGCAAGAGATAGCACTAGTAGCTAGTAGCTGTAGTGGGTGTCGCTATACAGCAAGATTTAGAAAGAAAGAAATCTTTTAACAGCCTAGCTATTATCTGAACTTAAAACGTGTTTTACTCGAAACTTGAAAATTTCCACTTACTTTGCTTCTCACTGCCTCAGTTATGTTCATATGAGGCCCTGGCTAATCCCATATGCCCCCCTATAGGGACACATGTGAGCAATTGAAGAATTTTTTTAAAAAAATCATAAGAAGTAAATGAATAATTTTTAAAGAATCTGATAAATTTGAACGGCACAAAGAAAAGACTATTCAATCATGTTTGCATCTTTACTCTTGAGAAATTGATAACAGTTTTTGAAAAATAAAGAAATGAAAAAAATGTTCACATGTGCCCCGTTTCCCCCTATATTTTCGACACTATCACACATGTTAAAAAATAGTTGATGTGCGAAATCAAAGAAAAATCCCCCCCCCCCTTTTTGTAAAGACAGTCAAAATGTTCTAAAGTATGAGTTGCAAAATGAGGAAACTTAACTAAAAGTGCAAAAAGAAAAAAAAAAACCGACTGAGTTGCAGATGTAGAAGTAAGAGGGAAAATTTAAAATTCTTTTGAAAACCTTATACTATTAAAAATCAATTACAAGTATTTTATTTGCTAATGGAAACTGGCAACAGATAAAAATTTTAAATCATTGCGTTTAATTTCCTTGTCGGCAACAATGAATTCGGTTACCAATCGCATGAATAAAGGTTTAGCCGTATTTAAAATCTGCTTTAAAAAAACTTAATAATTCGAATTTTGTGTAACATGGAAGTTTCGAACGCATTATTTAAGACGCAGAAAAAAATTCTCTTTGTTTTGGTACTAAATTTTTAAAATTTTTAAATATGTTTTCACTGCAATAATCGCGAAAAACCTTTTAGAGGTTTTTAATTAATATCTTCGTTAACTAATGACATCCGAAGACGCAACATAGCTAAGAACACTTTCGATCAACTGTCCTTTCGAGCAAAAATTTTGTTTTTCAAAATCGGTCCATCCGTTTAGGCGCTAGAGTGCCACAAACAGATTCACTGATAAAGACACGTCTAACTTATAACCCCCCCTTAATTTGTGTATCGGGGGTTAATGATTTATTAATTCATTTATATTTTGCATTTTCAGTTATTTGTTGTTCCTTTTAAAAATGATTAGAAAATTTATTTCTTGAAGTTGAAATACCGTACTAGTTTGTTGAGTAATATTTATTCAATTTGTGAGATTTAGTTAACATGCAGCAAGCGAGTTTTTATTACCTAAAAGAAGGTTTTATTGTTAATATTTCATTTCTTAAGAATTATAATGATCAAGTACAAATTTTGTTAAGATCCAGACAAAAAAATATTTGTAAAGATATACATACGATTCATTAAAAGTAGAAAAGTCTTTTAAATTAAAAAGCAAAATGTTTAGGTGAAAATTGATTGCCTTAGTTCTGTTCTAGTATCTAGTTAAATTCTAGCTGAAGTGTTATAAATCCGAGAAAGTGATAAAAATGCTATTTACACGACGCCATTTGTTTTACTTTTAAATCGTTGTCTTGGAAATTTTAAACTTTTATCAGGTATGCAATTGTTTTCTACATGTGTTGAGCGCATTAAAAAAAGGTTTTAGTGCACATAAAAAAATATTTGTTACCTTTATGAACAATAAATCAACAGAATTAACCCTTCAAGCGGCCGTGACGTAAAATTCCTTCACCCAGCGATGTATTGAAGAGCGGCCGTGTCGAAAAATTTGGCCTTGAATATCCCGAAAAATTTGCCCTTCGAGAACGGCTGCGGCGTAAAATTCTATGGAAGAATATTCATGGCGAAATTTTTCGACACGGCCGCTCTTCGATACATCGCTGGGTGAAGGAATTTTACGTCACGGTCGCTTGAAGGGTTAACAATATCTGCGTAGTAAAGATACTGGGCGCACAGTAATCGTGGCAGTTAAAGAAAAGAGCAAGTAGAAAATTAAATAATTCGTTTCGAAAAAGTCAATTAATCAAGCTATGGAAGCTACATTTTAAACTTTATATTACATTTGGTGGTAACTAAAATAAAAAAAATGAATTAAAATTGTAAGAATTTTAATTTGTTTTATATGAGATTAAAAGTTGATTTTTTAAGTTATAGTTAATTAGTTGATTTATTTAAGAGTTAGTTGATTTATTAAAAAAAAAAAAACACTTTCAACATTTTATTTTTTTCCGTCAGGGTAAGAAGAAATTTAAAAAGAATCTAAAACGAAACAATGATGAGCCTAATTTGCGTTTCTCAATTTCTGAAAAAGCAGTGCCCTGTTTTCCCGAAATACAGGTGCAGATTTCCTTGCAATACTTCTTGTATCAACTATTGACACAGTTGCAATGGTGACTAATTATTTTTTATGTCAATCAATTTAAAGATTTTCTCAATTCAGTTTTATCAATAATACTTCAACTATTATTATTTTCTGCATTATTTAATTCATTATTATTATTATTATTATTTCCTGGATTATAATAGTAATAATAATTATTATTATATATATTGTTGTTACTATTATTATTACTATTACTGGCATAGTTTTATTATTCTTATTATTACTTCTTGTAGCATTATTGCTATTATTATTGCTATTATTGCTATTATTATTATTACCTCTTATACCATTATTGTTAATATTATTACTTCTTATACTATTATTATTATTATTGCTATCATTATTATTATTTTTAACAATTGTGTTATTATTATTTTATTACTTATCACATTGTATATTAATTACAATTTTGTTTGTTATAAATTTGAGAAAAAATATTGCTTTTTTTTTGCTTAGTAGGAGGCCAACTTTGAATCTTAATTTATTACTTTCACTCACTAAATAAGAAGCTTCCATGTAGGGGAGGGTGGCCCAAAGCGGGTATATCGCCCAAAGCGGGTAGACCTTCATATGCCCCCCCCCCCTCCCATGGTCTGTAAGCGGCGATGAATATGTATGCGTGTTTACCCGAACACCACCGAGTTATTATCAGTCAAGCGAAGCATCAGTGAAGCGGCATGGCACAAGCAGGCTTAAAATAAAAAAAAAGATACATTTTTTTTTAATGAAGTTTTGTAATTTGTGATTAGTCGAAGAACAGCTTATTGTTTTTTAATGTCAATAATATTACGTTATTCTGACACTATCCACCTATAAACTACGATCGTCATTCCGTTTTGTTTTAAATTATTAATTTAAGGTTATAATTATTGAAATAGAAAACGTGCTTTTGGGCAAAGCGGGTATAGGATTTAACCATGTATTTATTTTTTATTTCTTGAAACATGTGCTGACTTAGATTTTCTATTTCAATTGGATAAGTATAACTTTAAAAAGTTATTTTTTATGATGGCAATTAATTAATATATTAATTTAATCAGTTATTTCTTTATGTTTTATAAACAAATAACCGACTTTAAATTGGATAAGTATAACTTTTACATATATATATATATATATATATATATATATATATATATATATATATATATATATTATAACGGCAGGTAGCTAGTCAACTAATTTAATCATTTATAACTTCATATTTGATTGGCAAATGTACCAAATCACAATTAGTTAAGCTTACCCGTTTTGGACCCCCTAGTATGGCAAAGCGGGTTTTTCAAGTGTCTGTAATATTTGATAATAAATAAATATTGAGTTTGAAATAATGCACGAATCACTTTTTATTTTGAAGTTCGATAATCCTGCTATGAAATAAAACAAAAATTGTTTCAATAAAAAGCCAAAAACTAAAATTTTCGAGCGTTCTTCGAAAACCTTCCCGCTTTGGGCCAACTTCCCATAACAAGCGACAACTTGAAACAAAGTAACATAGCAGTTTTTGTGTTCCAATATCATTTTCGTGGAAAGTCCTCATCAAAACAGACACCGCCCTAAAGTGCGCTCCAATTCTAGTCATAAAAATCCTGGTAGATGAAACTTTGGCGCCGCAAAACCTAGAACCAGTCCAAACGTCGTCCACTCCTACTAGAACGGATCGATAAATCGCCCTCCGTTTCAGTCTGGGATGTTGCGCTGTCCTTTATTTTACTCGCTTAATCTATGCACGCACTGTGTGTCCATCGAACACAAAGTATCCCCTCTGAGCCACAATTTATTATTTGCGACAAAAGATACCACGATATAGTCGTTTATCGTGGTTAATGCGATAATAATGCGTGGTGGCTCTACTGCGATAAGTAAATATCCGCGAAGTAGGGTTGTTCACAAATCAAATGTTTTCTTAGTTGCAGCCGAAGAACCTTACTTACGATTCTTTGGTACTAATTCCAGGGTTGTTTGCTTTAAACCACGTTGGTTTCAAACCATGGTTTAAACCGCGTTTGAAACCAAGTGGTTTAAAAAAAATGTGTTTTTTTTCCAAAAATGTTTTTTTTTTTAAATCTTCATCGTTTTCCCCCAAATGTTTTCATAAATTTTGCATATTACTGCAAAGAGTAAAATCTAATTGATGCAAAGTAGCTAGCGAAGTTTTATAGACAAATTACTGACTTAATAAATTTGGAAACTTATATTTTTTAAGTAAATGCAAGTTTGCTAAATAGTTTTCTTTTGTTTCTTTTTCTTTTTCTAAATCAATGCAGCTTTACTATTAGGTACATATATATACAAGACATATCAACTAAGTTTTACTAAAATTACACGGATGAAGAATCCATTTTTTATTAATTCAATTATCATTATTTTTCAGTCTTTTGCGTTTCAAAATAGTCCAAGAAGCATGTTTTAACCAAAATTTCATTTACTACTTAATTTGCTTGATTACTTAAGATTTACTGAGATAGATTATGTATTATTGAAGCGAAGCATAGTGTATATGCATTTTGACGCTAGAATATTTAAATGAAGAGAAAAAAAATAACTAAAGAAGTCCAAGAACACTTCGAGTAGGCATAAAATTGCGCTTATACCAGCACACTTTTTGCATCCTCGAGAGACGATGGACTCAGAGCAAGAAACGAAAATATATAAAATTATGAAAACAGAAAATATATATGTGTGCTCTTATAAAAATTATAATAATAATAATAATAACGTTAAATTTTCACTTTTCAAAGAACTCTTTTTTATCCCAATATAATAAAAAAAGTCTTATATATGAATGGTGAAAGAATCAATAAACATTCATTTTTATGACAGTCTTCATTAGTAAAATATGTGAAAAGAGTACTTTCATACTAAGGCGTTTAATTATTTTTTTTTCTTTGTTAAAAAAAAATGTATTCCTAAATGCATTAAACCAGGAGAAATGTCTAAAATGGAAAACATAGTGATTTTTTTAAAACCTACTTGTCCTGTTTCTATAATTGCTGCCACTGATATATTATGTAAATAAATTACAAGATTTGTAACTTTTTTAAAAAAATCTTTAAACAAAATATGTGTTGATCTTTTGATTTTTTAAGTTTTGTAATGTACATCAGGACTTTTGATTCCTTTGTAGATACTGCAAAATACTTTCCATGTTTAAGAATATGTGATTTTTAGTATACTTTTATTTATTTATTTTTTTTATTTATCGTAGATAGCTAGGATTATGGAGGAATTAAATATTTACAAGAATTTATTTTTGGTTATTTAATTAATAATGTCTGAACTATCACAGTAAATTATTTTTTTGATTGTTTAAATTAAGGCTCATTTACATGCTGTATTTTTTATACAATATTCTCCTTTAGAAGTTTCCACGTATGAGGAAATAAAATTACAAGATTTTACTCTTAATTATTTAATAATTACAAAAAAATTAGGTACAAATATGAACATTAAACATTCCTTAACAATTATTTGATAACATCTTCATGCTTTTCCTAAAACAAAATGGTTTTTCTTACAAATAGTGTTTAAACCAAATAAACCCGGTTTAAACCAAAAAAAAAAAAAACTGGTTGAAGTGAAAAAAACGTTTATTTTTTGGTTTTAAAAAAACGTTTTTTTTTAACCAACCTTGTTAATTCCTTGATAGCAAGTTTATGCATAAAAATGTCACACCCGTGCTAATGAATGAACAATATAAAAAATCTTCACTTCGGGCTGCGTCAAAGCATATCCGCACCTGATAATTTTATTTGCATTAAATCATTAAAAGAGTAAAAAGCTAAATCAGGCATAATGTTGATATTCAATAATAAACATCAAACGCAAATGCCTTGAAAATTGTTTTTTAAACGCTTAAAAAATGTTTGATTTGTTATAAATATGTCACTAGAATACTAGTTTCAATTAGTGATGGGCATAATCGAGAACTTTTGATAATCGAGATCTCGGGAATTGAGCACAGCTGATAATCGAGATTTTTCCAAATCGAGAACTCGAGCGATTGATAATCGAAATCTTTTGAAATTGCGAACTCGAGTTGCGATAATCGAGAGAACTCGAGATGTGATGATCGAGAACTCGAGATGTGATAATCGAGAACTCGATATGTGATAATCGAAAACTCGAGATGCGATAATCGAGAACTCGAGATGTGATAATCGAGAACTTGAGATGTGATAATTGAGAATTCGAGATTTGAGAATCAAGAACTCGAGATGTAAAAATCGAGAACTCGAGATCAAATAATTGAGAACTCGTGATAATCGAGTTCTCCAGTGATCTTGAATAATCGAATGATTCCATTATGAGAACTCGATTGCGCCCATCACTAGTCATAATGTAGGAAACTGACTAGCCGCCTGCGGAGTCTGCCTCGGAAGAAGGCTTCTTAGTTCACTTTCTTGATTTTGCGTCTTTCATCTGTGACTTACTGCGACAAAATCTGAATTTCGAAACTCCGAAAAATCATTGATTTATCAGACAATATTTTGTGATAGCGCGTTGAAGTACATGCTATTCCACGATGTCATTCTGGACATTGAATCTCGAAATGAAGGCTCCGCCCACTTGGCGGGGAGCCGACATATGCTTTCATTTCTTGTTCATCACTTAGAGCTTCTTCGTACATCTGATGATTGGATCTCAACCCTCCCCCCCCCCTTTTATTTTGCTTCTAATGGGAAGTATGTCTTTTTAGTAATGATGGCAGCTGTGACAATTCGTCATGTAAACTTTATTTTTTTCAGTTCTAGCAATCATTGTAATTCGTTTAAAAAAAAGGGAAAAAAAAAGTTGAAAGAAGGTTCAACGTTTTGCAAAAACATGGTTTCAAGCTAGTTACTATATTGTGGCTGTCACGAAAATTTACGTTTTTTCAGGGGGGAAAAACACTTATATAGATGAAATTAAACAGTCAAACTTCATCTGAATACAAAAATTCCAGATTACTAATCCTCATAATTTAAGATTGATAAGAAATAAAAATACCTAACGTTCAGTGCAGGCCTTCTGTCTTAACACAAATTAGGGTGTGGGGAAAAGTTGACACAGGAAACGTGTGCAACATTGTATATCTGCACATCAATATAAAATTGAAAAATTGAATTGAAAAAATAACATTGCAGTGCAGTATTCATTAAAGAAAAAAAAATGATTAAAACTTGATTGAGTGAAAAAGGTATTGGTTTTAAAATGAAATAATGAAAAAGAAAGTTTGAATCTAAACATTCTCTTTTACGTTTAGAAGGGGAAGGAACTTGACTGACACTTTTATAACTATTATATCTCCTTATCTCCTACTGTTTAAACAACTATGCAATAAAAATGAATGATTTAATCTTCTTTTATTCTATATTTTTGTTATTAAAATTATTAACTTACAATGACACGTCCCCTTTTATTGCAGAAAACATTTCATATAATGTTTATGAACTCATTCAGCAAAGTTTCTTGTTCTAAAAGTTGTTGTTTCTAAAGTAATTTTAATTGTAACTATTGTATTTTGCCGATTAATTCGTGAAAGTTGGCCGATTATATATAATCGGCAAAGTGACCAATTATAGTGATAATCGATTACTGCCGATTAATTGGTACATTCCGAATTGTAAATATTATACAAAAGTAAATAAATTCTTGAGTAAAATTATAGAAAATAAAAAAGAAATCACAACATAAACATAAAATCACATAAATTACTATTTATCTTTCTCATCTTAGTTGAATGAGGAAAAGCTTTTAACTCTGACAGGTAAAAATCTCGGAGGACCGGTAAAATATTACCGCTGTCCGCCTTCTGTCCGTGCTGAGTAATCTCATCTCTTGTTTTCATGAGAGCATGTCATAGCTCGATGTCTGAAATGGAATGCGAATGCTTTTTCTCTATCGTAGTTGGGATGCGAAACAATATAGTACACACTCTTCTTTCTGTGATTTTTAATTGATGTTTTACCTCACATTTTATCGTAATATCGTTCTACAAGAAATGATAAAATTCCGCAAAATCACATTAACAGGGATGCCAACTACTCCACGTTTTGCAGAGTTGCTCCGCAAAAATAGCGAAACTCTGCAGCTCCGAAATGAAGTTATTTTGCTCCGCACTTTCCATTAGGTCTTAATTCTGACCAGACAAATATTTTAATAAAATTAAATTTATTATTATATTTTGCTAGTTTTTTATGACAGGCATGTAAATATGGGAAATTAAAGATGCTTATACTCAAAGCATGACGTAGTGTTTAAAGCTATTTTATTAATTTAAAAATAATTATTTTTGTTCTAGTGCTTGAAATGATTATCAAAAAAAAAAAAAAAAGGATAAAAGAGGTTTAATTTTAAAAATTGATTTTCACACAAAATACCGAGCTACTCCGCAAAATTTCAAATGCTCCTCAATATCGCCTCTAATGCTCCTCAAATAGTTTCTCTATGGTTGGCAACCCGCATTAAAGTGATTATCTGCAATTTTGTGCTCACATTAAGTCATGTGTTTCGAGGGTAATGAAACTTGCTCCTTGCTGATCTGTTAAGACTTAGTACTTCACATATTTTTAGTATGAACAGCGTTTTAGACAGCTCTCTTTAGTGACTAATAAGCAGAATACTTTCTGAATGTCCAAGCACGTTAAATTGGCAAGCGGCCAGGTGAAAGAGAGCCAATGAATTCGACCAACCGACCGGCAGAAAGAAACGATGTTTTTAGTTCGTTTTACCACAAATACCCCTTGAAGTTTGGGAATTGGTTTTGTGAGTACATTATTTTCTAAAAGGAAAAAAAAGCTTTAATCAAGCAAGAGCTGTTTTGAGACAATTATCGTATGTTATTTCTCAAAGGTCTTTTTTGGTAGGAAAGTCATAATTTTCTTCAGACGTCATTAGACTGCATTATAAGTGCGGTGTCATTTTAAAGACGTCTTTTGCTTTCGGCGAAAATTAATTAACAGTTCACATTTTGAATGTTTTTAAGAAAAATACACTTAAAACAAAGAGAAAAACGGCTGGATTTCTACTGTGGGAAGAGCGTTAGGCTTTCAACAGAACGTTCTAAGGCTCGAGTCTCAGTCAGGGTGGCCTGCTTTGGTAGCATTTTTTACACAAGCCCGAATGCTTCGCACCGACCTCTTAGTAAGCATTTAATTCCAACCTTTTTTTATTTAAAAAAAAATGTCTTTAGCTCTAGCTGCTAATGAATGCTACCCAGAAGCAGGATATTTACCTTTACACTTGAGTGGTAGTAGATCCAGGACTGTGGAGTCGGAGTCGAAGTCGAAGAGTCGGAGTCGGACTGATCTTAGGCTAAGGGAGTCGGAGTCGTTGGAAAACAGGCCAACTCCAACTCCGACTCCGGGCTTCTTTTTTTTTTTCTTCAAATTTTTACTCTCCTTACATTACAAAAAAAAAAAAAACTGAGTGCAAGTTGGTTTGAGTTACGTGTGAAGATCTACTAATTAGAAAACAATTGCCATTGGCAACTATAGTTAGCTATTTTATTTATCGTACTTTCAGTTTCTGTGATAGCTACCTCCGCCGACTTGCTAATTTGCTTGTTTTCATAACTTTCTTTTTCTAATTGCAACTGTCAGCAAAAGGTTTTGTTCCCAAATATTTTGTAAGTCAAGAAGTTTTTGAATTGGAAATAATCACTTTCAAATAAAAATTTTTTAACTTTGATTTCAGTTATACTGTAGTAAAAGAAATGTATCTCTGGGGCAAGTCGGGTCCCGAAGCCTGGGTGGAAACTTCTGAGGGGCAGCAGATTCAGATAAGTTCTGGCACGAAAGCACTAATTCAAAATATTGATTTATTGATTACAGCGCTCAATAGAAGTTAATCTTAAAAATCTTTGAATTAAGGTTAATTCTAAAGCAGCCAATAAAATGCAAATTCAAAATTGAAAAAAGAGGAAATACAGGTACAATTTCAAAGCTATTCGTGCAAAGCTGTATACCGCCACATCTTTTGTTAAATTTGCCCCAGACGCATATGTATCGATCTTCTCCCAGCAACATAGTACTCTATTTTCATTTAAGTTTTGTAAAGGAAACATAATTTAAGATTTATTTTGGTGCGGGGGGGAATTTCATAATTAAAGTATTTTAAAGTATTTATATACTTTTTAAACTCTTAAATTAACTTGGGGTGTTCTCCCCCCCCCCCAGATCCAGATGGGTGTTACCCGGGGGCTTTGCAAGAAAGCTTCTTTCTCTAAAGTTACAGCTTTCAAGAATTGAATTCACACGATTTGATCAACATTAATTTGTTGAACATTAAAAGGAGAGCAAAATAATCCATCTCATTCTTTCAAAAAATTGGGTTATTGAGTAATCTCACTTTAAAAATCGCAACTATTGGGAAATTTGATTTTCAAGCTTGATTTCCAATCTGTAAAATTTTCGTGTCGTTATCAATAAAACACGACACGAAAATTTTACAAAAAGAAACTAATATTTCAATCACTGTTTCCGGGTTTTCCCCCCTCCCATGAGGGGGAGAAGTTGAAGAAAAAACAAAAACAAAAACAGAGTCGGAGTCGAACGTTTCAAAATCCAGGAGTTGGAGTTACCATATTCCCTCAGACTCCGCAGCTTACGCTGAGTGAAAAAAATTCTCATATTTTTTGCGGAATTTAGAAGCAAAAGAAGGTATATATTGCGAGAGAAACACGTTTCACCACGTAAATTATTATTTCCACTTTAAAAAAGTAGCGCCAATGTATCTCCAAAACAAAATATGTGCATTTGTACATATGAGGCAGTGAGAAGCAAAGGAATGTAAGTGACAAGACTAAAAATTTGGAGATGAACAGTACAAATGGTAGGTGGACTTTTCCTCTTTCTTGGGGCAAGAGCAAATTATCTAGCTATTATCTATTAGCTATTGTCTTTGGTATTAGTAGCTTTAGTTGATACTGCTGTATAGCGTGATTTGGAAAAAAACAATGAAAACCTACCTAGGACGTTATCTTTATACGCGTTTTACTCAAAGCTTGAAAATGTCCACTTGCATCCCTTTGCTTCTCACTGCTTCATGTTGTTCTGGAAAAAGTAAAAACGTTATCACTTTGATTTTTTTTTAATTTGAAACTTTTGTTCAAATTTTAATTTTATAGTATTTGATGCAAATAATTAGTTTTTACATTAATTTTTCACAGTATACGCAACTTTATTTTCACATCAGCGGATTTAGAAGCACAGTTTTTTTGAAGCACTAGGAATGCACCGATCAATCGGTAGCAATTGATCATAATCGGCTACTTTTCGATTAGTTACAATCGTCCAATTTCTATCGATTAATCGGCAGAAAAAATATTTTTTAATTAAAATAACTCAAAATACACCTTTCTCAAGAAACTCTTCTGATTGAATTTATTAACAATAAATAAATAATTTTCGGCAACATAAGACAGCATAAAAAAGTAAATGTGTAATAATAATTATAATATAGTATTTTAAAAAGGTAAACTCATTCATTAAAAAATATTTATTGAATTTATGTATATTTTAGAAAAATAAGGTGTTACAGGATGGTTTATTACATGCCTGTCTGTCGCTCTCTCCCCTAAAACGTTTAAGGGAATAATTCTGATTAAAAAAAAAAAAAAAAAAAACAAAGAAAAGAACTTCTTGTTTCACCTTGCTTTTACATTTTGTTACAACAAACATCTTACAATTTTCTTTTTTTCATTGAAGAAAAATTTTAGTGCAATTAAATTTGTTTTGAGTTTTTAAAATTTACCAAAACGCTGTAACTTTTCTCTCGTTCTTTCTTTTGCTCTTACAAAAATTTATAGGTGAAGCAATGTTAGTTTTTAATTAAAATTTTCTATTTTATATGTTGATGATACATGTATACAATATTGCACACTACAGATTTCATGTGTCATGTCTTTTCTCCACACTTTTAACTTGTAATTTTTGAGATTATCTTGTAATTTTCATTGAGAAAAAAAGTCCAGGGTTAAAGGGTTACTAATGATTTAAAAGTTTCAACTAAATTGAAATTGTCTACTAACCACTGATCACTAACTAAATATTTGATTTTTAGTGCCTAGTTAACAGATAGAAATTTGTTAATAATGTGAGAAAATTTGCTCACATAATTGAAATAAAATGCTGAGACATTAATTTTTAAACGAAATTATGAAAACGGAGAAAACTAAACTGTCAACCAGAGAAAGAATCTCGAAAAGTCGATAATTGTCAAAGAAAGTGTGAGAAAGTTTTGTTAATGAAGGGAGTTGAAAATATCATCATTATAATAAATTATTAATCGGCTAGTTTGCTCGTCGGTGCACCTAGGGTTTAATTTCTATATAAAAAAAAGTGCTGAAGCTCTCTTTTCCCCGAAACTTATTTTTACACTTACAGTGCTGGTAAAAAAAAAAAAGCATCACCCTTGCATTTCCACAACAATGGGATTATGTGAGAAGTTTTGGTCGACCGATTAACGATGAATGTATGTGACATTCTGCAAAACTTATGAAATAAACATTTAACAGCAGGAATCCGATAATTGTTTACGTAGATCGGGTCTGTTTCCGGGCCAAGGCAGACTGCTGACCCCATGCTCATTTTTCCATTTCTGAACCTGCGTGTGAGTTTAGAGAAAAAAAATTACTTAACCTCATGTCAATTTAAGTCTAATGACAGGATCAAGGTTTTTTAATTGTTACTTACCAGTTTTGCCCTCGTACAGAGGCAGTACGGAGCAGAATCATCCTGGAAAATGACGTTTGGAACTGTTTGGAAGTAAAGTGATCCCGGATAGTAGGAAGCAATTTCTCCTCCAAAATGCCAATATACACCAGAACGTTTACTGTTCCTTGCACAAAGTGAAGCCCACCAACTCCTTGATCAGAAATACATCCCCAAATCATCTGGGATACGGGATGCTTGACTGTGTGCTGAATGCAGTCGGGATGATATTCCTCTCCATTGCGGCGCGAATGATGCATTTTTTTTTTTTTTTACCACCACTGTAAATAGCCTGAACTTCGTCAAAAATGCTAAAATTTAAATAAAATTTAAAGGATGAGTAGGAGCTCGCAAATTAAGCCCTGAATGAGTCCCTTGTAAGCGCATAGCGGATTTTTAATTTTTGAAGTCAAACATCTTATGCGAGGGCTTTGAAATTCTGATCTGCAAGCTTTTTGTGTGACGGAAGTGACGTAGTTGTTTTTTAAATGTTGCCAAAAACAATGAAAAATAATAGCAATTATGAAGTTAGTTTTCAAGGCTGAAATTAAGTCAGCATAAAACTCAAGTCAAATTGTCAATTTAAAGCATAATCCACATTGCTTACGTTCAGCCTTGAAATTAGTTTGTTGACCTTTCGTAAAAAAAATGACTTTATAATTACTAATATTTTGCATTGTTTTTGGCTAGAATTAAAAAGCAGATTTCTAGAATTGTTTAGTTTTCTTGTTTTTAATCATTTTTTTCATTAAAATGTAAAATTTTGTTGTGAATGTGCCTAAGTCAGGTGCAAAAAGAATAAGAGGCCATGAGAGAAAACGTGCGAGAAAAGATAAACGTTTAAATTCTATTGTGTGTCTTTGTGACACACATTTTCTTTTATTTTCTTTTTTTTTCCGGTTACAAATTTTTGGAATTAATACAAAAAAGCAAAAGGCCAGTTTTCCGGGCCAATCCGCAAATATTTCTTTATCAGGATAGATTCGTGTTCAAAGACCACCACCACAATTGAAGAGGGGAAAAAAAAGCTTTCTGAAGGATTCCCATCAGGCGATTAAGAAATAATGACCTTGAAAGCATCTATCATACTTAATTGTGTAATCTACGATCCCGCTTGCCTGTTTCCGGGAGTAAGCATTGACTGACCTCTGGATTCATAAATCGACTTTTCGGGTAACTCGTTATTGGTTTGTGCCAGATTTTTACTGACGGGTAAACGTGATTGGCTTCCGCAAACAACATGAAATAGTATATTTTACTACGGAAAATTAAGAGTATACTTCGTTTGTGCAGAAGCTATCTTCCCTCCCCTCTGTCAAGAAGAAAAAGATGGCTACTGTCCCTAGAGGTTGTTGAGAGTTAAAGGAAGATTTTAGAAGCTGGGCAGTTTCTTTCTTTGCAAAAAAAAAAAAAAACTTTATCGTTGAAGATTAAACTCAAAAAAGACCTGTAATAAACAGTTAATTTGGACACGTAATAGGACAGTAACAATTTCGACAATAAATTTGAAAAATAAAATGGGAAAAAAAAAAGTCATAAAAGAATAAGAAACGAGAGGATTTTTTTTTTTTTTTAAATTAGAAAAAAAAAAAAAAACTAAAGGGCAACCAATTCTATTATTTGAATAATTATTTTTGAAGCGAAAATTTAAAATACAAAAAACGGCATAACAATAAAATTTCAATTATGATTTTTCATATTTATTTATTTTTATTCAATCTTAATATTGTTATTTTCTGATTTCATCGTAAAATATAAATGAGTTGAATGTACAAAATAAAGAAAATGAGTTGACTATCAAAAAAAGAAAAGAAAAACTTTTCTGCACAGGTCCATGTACCACGGAACAGGGCCGTGTCCAAGGGGAGAGGGTTTTAGGGGTTAAACCCCTATCATTGGGGAAAAACTAATAAAAAAGCAAATGAAAAAATATATATATATTTATATATTTGACTTAAAATTACTTTGAATGTTGTAGTTTGTGGTCAACATTTTTTCTTTTTATTTAAACATTCCCTTTAAAGTTTCCCTGCAATTCGGAAATGCCCCTCTCTTTATCGACTAAGATCATAATTTGGAAAAACAGTGATGGAGGAACAATGGAATAGGCTTTCAATACAAAGCATTGGCTGCATTGAATATTGCTTTTCATATGGAGGTTATGAAGACTTGGTTGTTTCGAAAATATATATATATATATATATAACTGCTGCCTCTATGAAGGTGTATAGTAATTGTGTTTGGTAATGTCATTTGCATCCAGCACGAGCCCCTTCCCATTTAGTTGTCCAAGCATTATCTTAGAATATAAAACACATGCTGTAGAAACACGTAAAATACAACACATAGAATATAAACACGTGCTATAAAAGAATTTGAAATTGTTTTAGCAATAAACCACACAGTAAACATAATAAGGTTTGAATCTAAACAAGCAGTGATATGAATAAATACTGAGGTTACAAGCGCAGTAAGATTTTTTTTTTCCTTGGAGGTGGGGTTTATAAGGATCCTTACATATACAGCACAACTTTATGTATCCGGATTAACTTCGACCAAATGAAATCTGAATAAACGAAAATCCGAATAATCTGAGAAAAAGCAAAAAAAAAAAAAAAAAAAATTAAATGAGCAGACTTGTATTTTGTTAAAGCAAAAAACAATGCTTTCTAATAAAACTACGTTGTATCGTTTCTCGCAAATACTTTATCATTTCATTCAGCTGCAGAGATCTCGGTCTGACGCTCCAAAGTACGCCATATTGTTTGGTAAATCAGTACTGTTCTTTATTGTACGTTCTGTGCAGGAGTTTTATGTTCAATCAAAACAAAAACTGAATGTTTGCCATCTTTATAGCTCCATTCTTGCAATTATAATTTAAAGTTATTTTATAAGTAAATATACGTTTTTTGTTCTTCCATTTCACTCAGAAAATCTCATAAATCAATAATTCTAAACTTCATTAACTAATTCCAAAACTTATTTAAACAAAGGAAGATATTTTATTGAATATAACGTAATACAGTTCTCCGCCGACGTAGGGCGAGAAAAAAACTATTCAACTACCACGTTGTTATTCACAAACTCCCTCCTGTTCCGTTACAGTTCTTCGCTGTTGCCATACATAAAAAGAAATATAAACCGCAGACGATAAACAGAAAAACTATTAAGCCGACCATTGCACGTAAAAGGAAGAAGCCGTAACATACTCCCACCCATCAAGAAACTATTCTTGATGTGTTGGAAGTTTGCACAATTTTACAATTCGCCGTTTAAAACTACCTTTTGCAGTTTTTAAAGTAACAACTCTTACCACACCATCCTTACCTGAATGGGTAGCAATTATTTTACCCAAAGGCCAAATAGAAGGAGGAACGCTATCCTCTCTTATGAGGACTATATCCCCTACAACAAAATTAATGCCCTTAGTTTTCCATTTTTTTTTATTTTGGAGTGAACTCAAATAGTCCACACGCCATCTTTTCCAAAATCCAAGTTTCATTTTTTGAACAATATCCCATCTAGAGCGTAGTGACAACTTACTTTCCTGTACATACTCAGGAGGAGAAGAAATAACTTCACCTATCAAGAAATGGGAGGGTGTTAACATGCTCAACTGGCTCAAATCACTATCATCAAGTGTAATGAGAGGACGAGAATTAAGTAAAGCCTCGATTTGAGTCAGAAGAGTGGTTAGTTCTTCAAACGTTAAATTTATATTCCCGATAACCCGTTTTATATGAAATTTTACTGATTTAACGCCTGCCTCCCATAATCCACCAAAGTGAGGACTTAGTGGCGGTATCATATGCCATTCAATATTCATTTGGGACAAGAAATAACTTATTTTTTCATCTTTATTAATAGAGGACACAAAGTTGTATATAGTTGACAACTGTTTTTTAGCCCCGACAAAGGTAGTACCATTATCAGAATGGATGTGCTTTGGAGCTCCTCTTCGGGAACAAAATCTGCGCAAAGCAGCAATAAAAGTTTCAGATGTCATATCACTAACTAACTCTAAATGTAGAGCCTTGGTGGCAAAACAAACAAATAGCGCTATGTAACCTTTAGTAGTTTTGGCACCCCTACCTCTATGCTTCAAAATACTAACTGGGCCAGCATAATCTACCCCACACACTGAAAACGGTTTAGTAAGAGTAACTCTATCTACAGGAAGATTACCCATTATTTGTTTTGAAACAGAAAATCTATATCTACAACAAATAACGCAGTTATGAATACATTTTTTGATAATTTTTCTAGCACCTATAATCCAATACTGTTGGCGCAAAATACCTAGTAATAAAGTAGTACCAGCATGAAAATGTAACATATGAAAATGTTTAACTAATAATGAACTAATTTTATGCTTAGCTGGTAAAATAACTGGGTGTTTAGCACTAAAAGGCAGCTGCGAATTTTGCAACCTTCCTCCCACCCTAATCAAGCCATCTTTATCAATAAATGGGCATAAACTTAGCAATGAACTTTTACATGGTAGAGACTTGTCATTCTTGATGCAATTAATTTCATCGCTAAAGTACGCAGATTGAATATAAGAAATTACCACTTTACCTGCCTGCTTTCTTTCAGATGTAGTCAGTGGCAATGGCTTATCATTGCTCAAAATACCTGGTTTTCGCTTACGATTTCTCACTCTACAATTTGAGATAAACCTAAAACAAAATGCTAATATATCAATAATTTTAGAAAATGAAGAAAATTTCTGAAATAAGTTATCAATGATACTACAATTAACAGAAGTATTGAAACTAAATTTAAAGTTCTTTTTCTCCTTCAAGACAGTTTCTGAATTTTCAGCTCTATGTAGTTGTTTAGGCCAGCTTTCTTCAGTTAATTTTAGCCACGAAGGCCCTTTCCACCAAATTGTGCAATCCGGAAGATATTTAGGGGCTAATCCTCTGGACGCAATGTCTGCCGGATTTTCCTTCGTTGGGACGAACGACCAACTTTTAACTGGTACTAAGTCTAAAATTTCAGAAGTTCTGTTAGAAACATAAGGTTTCCAATTACGAGGAGGAGACGACAGCCAGGTTAAAACGACTTGAGAATCTGTCCATGCATGGAATGAGATATCACAGTCTGAAAATATGCTCTTTGTCGAAGAATACAATCTTGCTAGTAACAGAGCACCATTTAATTCAAGTCTGGGAATTGAAACAGACTTCAGTGGAGCAACCTTGCTTTTAGATGTCAAAATAATTACTTCTGACTCCTCATCAGAACGAGGCTGCACTGCATAGATGACAGCAGCATAAGCACATTCTGAGGCGTCACAAAAACCATGAAGAATAATGTTCTTATTAGTTGTTTGAATCCATCTCGGAATGCGAATGTAGCACACTTGCTCAAAGTTCCTTTGAAAAGCTTCCCATTTCGTAGCAAGTTCTTGAGGCAGAGGACTATCCCAGTCCAATTTCAAAAGCCATAACTGCTGATAAAATATTTTGATAGAAATAGTACATGGTGATAAAAACCCAAGAGGATCAAATAACTTAGCTGATTGCGATAAAAATGTTCGTTTTGTAATATTACCTTCAAATTTGAAATTAACTTTAAAAACAAAGCAGTCGTTTAAGGAGTCCCACGTGAGACCTAAAGCTTTAGAGCACTCATCTGGATGAATCTCTAAATTTTGAACTTCTTTGGGTGAAGTAGGCAAAGAATCAGACAGTACTTGTGGAGAATTAGAACGCCATTTTCTCAAATGAAATCCTCTAGCTTCCAAAACTTCAGAAAGTGTTTTGATTGTTGCAATAGCTTCTTCGTTCGAATTTGAACCTGACATTAAGTCATCAATGTAGAAAGAATTCTTAATTATAGATGATACAGTAGGATCTTCGTTTTCAATGTCTAAACCAATTTGATGCAACACTCGCGTCGCTAAAAATGGTGCTGCCGAAGTACCATAGGTAAGAGTACATAATCGAAATTCACTAATTGGAGAACTCTCCGATTCCCTCCAAACAATTCTCTGTAGATCTTGATCCGCAAAATCAACAAGAATTTGCCGATACATCTGTTGAATATCTGCTGAAAATGCTACTCTATTCATACGAAACCTCATGAGAATAGCATATAAATCTGGTTGCACTGTTTGACCAACAGCCAAGATAGAATTCAAGGAATGTGAATCAGGTGGCTTACATGAACCATCGAAAACAACTCTGAGTTTTGTAGAAACACTATCATTCTTGATAACAGCATGATGAGGAAGAAAGTATGTATCAGAGTTTACAAAGTCAGAGCTTGTTTCAGCACGTGTCATGTGTCCCAATTTTTCATAATCAATCATAAAACTTTTATATTCATCTTCAAACTCCTTATCAGTTTTGAATTTTCTTTCCATTGCAAATAATCTCGATACAGCTAGTTTCTTAGAGTTTCTTAACAATGATTTATCTTTGTAAATTGGCAACTTGACAACAAATCGACCCTGATCATTAATTTTAAAGGTAGTCTGAAAATGAGTTTCACAAAATTCCTCTTCTTCGGATAGCAGTCTCTTTTTCACGGGTAATTCTTCAGTTTGCCAAAATTTCTGAAGAATTGCATCTATATTTGTATTTTCTTCGACATTAATAAAATGCGAATGAGCAATGGGAGACGAAATGTCACTACGAAGAATTCTTCCAGCAATGACCCATCCAAACATCGTATTTTGGGCAATGGGTTCATTCTTCGAACCAACAATTTTACCATTTCGCATTATCGTGAAAAAACAGTCGGAACCCAAAATAATGTCAATTGGTTGCGGACGCATGAATTCTTTGTCCGCAAGATTATTGATAGCTTTAATATAATCTAAGTCCTTTAAATCCAAAAATTCAGATGGTAACTGAGCAGTTAATTTATTCAAAATATATGCTTTAACTTCGATGCGCTCATTAGAAAATTTCGACCCAATGTCAAGCATTACGGAACCTCGAGTTTGACCTGCGGACACTTCAGCGATCCCAGTCAAAGAAATTCTATCATTTTTTCTTCTTAATCGTAACACATTCATTAAATTCTCACTGATGAATGAGCACTCAGATCCTGAATCCAGCAAAGCCCTGAAAGTGTAAGATTTTCCAGAACTATCCTGAACTACAACTTGAGCAGTAGGAAGAAAAGAAACACTTCTAGTATTGTTTACAGAAGTACTGGAAATAACACCCCGATTTACGTTGTTAGAGTCAAGTTCACAATCAGGTGAAAAACTCTCTCGTGGATTGTCATTTTCTTCTACGGTAGTTGGAAATCTTTTTTTCTCAACTAAATATTCAGAAACACTAGCAGTATTCCCCTTAATATTTTCATGCAATAATGTATTGTGCTTTGCTTGACACAGCATACACTTTAAATGTGAATTCGGACAGTCTTTTACCCTGTGCAAATTTAAGCACAAATAACACAATTGGTTTCGCTTTACAAAATTCTTTCTCCCACTAAAATCCATGCTTTTAAATTTCACGCATTTAAACAAGGGATGCACTCCATGACACTTAATGCAATTTTTAGTAATTCTGACACCTGAGCGATTGTTTATACCAACATTATTTTTCATTGGTTCTACTTGTTTTAACTCGTTGTTCATTATTAACTCAAGAGACGAACACCTTGTTTTCAAGAAATCAAAAAATGATTTCAAAGAAGGAAAGTCTACGTTAGCAGTCTCAGAAGACCAAAGCCTTCTACTTTCTGAATCAAGTTTTTGAAGCATTAAATAAATTAACCAAGGATCTCTACTTGATGCTTCCTCACCAAGAGCTTTCAATCCTCTAATAATTTCATCACTTGTATCCATAAAGTTCTTTAAATTTGTATCATTCGCCTGTGAGATACCTTTCTGTTCTAAAAATGTTCCTATCAAAGACTGTACAATTTTCTTCTTTTTATCATACCTATCCAATAGCTTTTCCCATGCTTCCAAATATGAAGCGTTAGATAAGGGAATATGCTTAATTAAAGACGCTGGCTCATCGGTGAGCAACCCTTTCAAATATTGAAACTTTTGTACATTAGATAATGAATCTTGATTATGAACTGTTACAAGATAAAGATCTTTAAAATTTATCCAATCATTGAAATTGCCAGAGAAAGGCGTAATATTTAGCTTTGGCAATCGGAAATTACTTAAATTTGTCTCCGCATTTTGCGTTACAGTAGAACCACCACCATTAATTTGTACTTCTCTTATCTGAGACGGAACATGAAAGCTTTCGATTTTATTTTGATACTGAGCTTTTAATCTAAAATATTTTTCCTCAAATTCTGCTACTTCAGAATCTTTATCATCTAATAAAACATCAAGTTTTTCAAATTCCGTAAATAAAGTATCTAACCTTTGAATACGTATCAAAACTTCATTTTTCGTATTTATATCATTAAATGTATTCTCAAGTCTTGTTACAGAAGCTTTAATTCTTCCTCTAGAAGCTATTATTTGAGCTCTATCTGCCCCTTCCATAATACTAAGTCAAAAGTAATCGAATTAAAGTCCAAATTCTTAATTCAAATAAATTTATACATCTCGCATAAACCAATATCAAATTAGCATCAGTTCCAAAAAATTAAGTGTAATCCTCAATAAGAACGCATCAAAATATTAACAATAAAATTTTCTACAAATCAAATTAATACTTCAAATAATAATATTTTCATGAAACATCGGAAAATGATCTTATGCAATAAATACAAGTAAATAAAATATCTGCTTTAAATCTTCTCAAGACGTCCAATTATCTTCTTAACAGATTTTATAAATAGAATAAAGAATTTTAGAATAAAGCACTTATCTTAGTATAAAGCACTTATCTCGCCGGGTGCCTCCACTAATTTATGTTCTTCCATTTCACTCAGAAAATCTCATAAATCAATAATTCTAAACTTCATTAACTAATTCCAAAACTTATTTAAACAAAGGAAGATATTTTATTGAATATAACGTAATACAGTTCTCCGCCGACGTAGGGCGAGAAAAAAACTATTCAACTACCACGTTGTTATTCACAAACTCCCTCCTGTTCCGTTACAGTTCTTCGCTGTTGCCATACATAAAAAGAAATAAAAACCGCAGACGATAAACAGAAAAACTATTAAGCCGACCATTGCACGTAAAAGGAAGAAGCCGTAACATTTTTTAACTCTACAAATTTTATCCGGATAAACGGAGCTGGATAAACGAAGTTCTGCTGGGGGGGGGGGGGGGGGGGAACAGAATTGGTAATATTACTTAAAGTCAAATCTTCGGGGAATTTACTCCCCCCCCACTACGTTTCTCATTGTGACCATTAAACAGAAATGAATAATTTGAAATACTGTTGTTTTCCTGACAATGCAGATGAGAATGAAATAACATTGAAAAACCAAAAACCCCTCCCTTTATGAAATCCTAGACAGGTGCCTGCAACGGAATGACATTTTTCTATGCTGTAAAGGGACGCAGGTAGTTTCAATAAAGTTGCGTTTATCAAGATAAACATTTTTTGCTTTGCATTTCGTTAATAACTCGCAGTTCAAGAATGAACAAAAAAGAAAAAATACTACTTTTAACATTTTTTTAGATTGTTGGGAATGACACAGAAATGTCATTCCACCACAAAGCTAAAAAATACTGAAAATTATATATTAAAAAAAATGTTGTTTTAGTATATTGTCACCTTTGAATGATTAACAATGAGAAAAGCGGAAGAATATGCTTTAATGAGCAAAGCTTCATTATAAATGCTTGAACTTTTTTTTCAATCAAATATTCATTTCGACATGCATGGAAGTGCTCATCTACCATAACTGTTACTTAGCTCATTTATTGTAAGGCAAAAATTTCGTTGAATAGGAAACTCTTATTTCTCTAATAAAGGAATGTGGAGCTAAGTGAAATGGTGAAATATTTACTCTGCTTTTAGCGCCTTCTATCTGGTAACATTTTAACTATGTCGTTACACATGTAGTCTATTCCAGCCAGGAAAAAAATGCCACCGAAGATTAAAGCTTGTGATAATAAAGGCAATTTTTAAAAAATGACACTCATACTGTAATATTTTGTCGTAAGTCAAAAATTATTTTTGTTATCACAAAATGATAAAGTTCTTGTTTTTAACATTTTAACTATTAATTGAGATCTTCTAATAATCGGTTCAGTATTTATTTAATTAATATTAATCTTATTTGTAAATTAAATATTTTGTACAATTAGACAAGTACTTGCGGGGCAAAGTGGACGGGCCAAAGTTAAATAGTAGTTCATTTCGTTTACTTACTCAGTCATTCACTAAATCACATACGTATCCATTTATTTTTTGATACATTTACATTCCTTCATTTAGTAATTCACTTAAATATTTGACCTTTCATTCACTTATTTTCTTATCCATTCGCATATTAACTCAATATTTTTCTTCATATATTAATTAATTTATTTATTTACTTATTCGTTAATTATTTCATTATCTTTTCATTTGTTCATTCAACCTTTAATAAACTGATTCTTTTAATAAAATTATTTTTTTATAATCGGATTAAAAATATTTCATTGAAAAAATATTTTATTTTTCACTTTGCATCTTGAAAAAAAAAGTGAATATTTTCCACTTTTTTAGGCGCAAATTCACTGTTAAAAAAGTTTTATATTGTAAATGAAATGTTCTTTCTTTTTGTACTGTAGTTTTCAAATTAAATTTCAAATTTGTTCATTTTGAAAAAGCTTAAGACATCTTAACTATTTCACCTCGCCCGACATTCCCCTACTATCTAATTAGAATAAATATCGATAATGGTCCTATTCTAGTGAAATTTCATACTACCCAGCTAATTCAGATTGCCAAAAGCTATTTCATCTAATAAACTTGAATTCGATTTTAGTCATATCCCTTACCACAATGGATAAATATTTGAATAATTCAACTTTTGTATTTAGTAAACACCATGCAAAAGTACACGTGTTCTCCATCGCTCCAGTTTCTCAAGACCCTCGAATGAAAAAACATCACGTGTTGCTGCAGTTTTTTTGCTCAAGTTCGTAGATTGTCTAATTTTAGAATCCCTCCATCATAGCTCCACCGGGCGTATATTAAGCACTTCAAGGGCTCCCCGTCTACCGCGAGAAGTGCTTGGAGGGGCACTGAGGTTTATTTAAGGTCTTCGTTATGGTTGAGATGCTAGTGCTTGTTCGGAAATATTCCAAGTAATGTTTTGTTGTATGTTGTTGCTATGATGAACTAATTGCTCTTTGGGACTTGTTTATTAAGTTTTCTCATTGTGTGAAGCAACTGTCTCAATAGAAGGAAATACTGAAACATAAAATTCTAGTTGGGCAAAATCTCGAGTGCTGATGGCTGCTGTAGAAAGCTTGAAGATGAATCCAAGAATGAAATGGACAAATTGAGGCAGTGAGAAGCAAAGGGATGTAAGTGACAAAATTAAAAATTTGGTGATAATTGTTACAAATGGTAGGTGAACTCTCGTCTATCTTGGGGCAAGGGATAGTACTAATAGCCCTGGTAGGTACTGCTATGCAGCATGATTTAGAAAAAAAATCAATGAAAGCCTACCGAGTCCCACAACTTTAAACACGTTTCACTCAAAACTCGAAAATGTCCACTTACATCCCTTTGCTTCCCACTGCCTCAATTCTAAAAACTAAATGTTCACTACGCAAAAGTCAAATAGATATTGGCCCCATCAAAGTTTCTGAGGAGTTTAACTTCTCTCGATCCGGGGGAGGGGAAAGGGGGAAGAAACTCTAAAATAATTTACGTCATTGTAAATCAAGTGATTTCTATTCAGAAAGGATGAAATTTTTGAGAAGCCAGACATCACGAAGCGATGAAGAACCAGATTTCTTTGCAACTTCAGTACGTTATTTACTGGATTATTATTTTTTTTTTCGTTCAATGCGTTCTTAGAATTAGATGTCATAGCCAGTTTTCGAACCGCAAGAAAAAAAAATCGCAACATAATGATCTTTCAAATGCTTAAATATTCAAACTGCATAATTAAAAGAACACAATGTTTTTTAAAAATGTCACATCAATTTCAAGAAGCATATTGCCATGCCTAATTTACACACATGCTATCACATGTCATTATTAATCCCTTTAATTTTAAATTTTGGTAAAATTTTCCTTCATCCCACTTTTTTGGTTTCATTTTAATTTGAGGGGGGGGGGGGGAACAAAATGAAAGAAAAAAAAAAAAGAAGCGTTCATGATGCATAATTAGCCTGTGTATAACGACTAGCGCTTCTGCAAATTCTTCTATCACTCTATTCCTCATATTACTTTCTTAACGATGCCTCACGCGGGACAAAGTGAACAAAAGCTGTTGACGAAAAAAATAAATAATAATAATAATAAACAGCGTGACACGACGCAACTGAAAACTCAGGAGAATAGTTTCTGGTGATTATTCTGAGTAACTGCTTGTTGTGGTGCAATTGGTAGGTACCCGTTTTCTAAATTAATTTCTTGCAAGAAAGCTCGGGCTAAAAGATAGACAACAAGTAAGAAAAATGTTTAATTGAAAAAAAGGAAATTGTTTTGGCCTTCCTACAGATGGAGATAACGTTTTCCGACTTCCTTCTTAATCAATAATTAATAAATTTTCAAACTGACACATTGAATAATCCTTCATTTACCTTATTCCAAAGTTTATAAACAGAACAAGGTTTAAGAAACGCTCTTCCAATTGCAAGAATTTAAGAAATTTATTTGGTTCTTTAAATGTCTGTAAATTATATTTATTTACATTATATTCAAATGAATTCTGTTTTGACCTCCTTACGTCTTACGTCTTTGTTTACAGCTTAATTTGAGAAATTGAGGATTGGGGTTGGTGGGAAACTGGACAGTTTTATTGTATCCCTTGTGATAAAAACTAGTGATGTGCCGGATCGTTAAAAAAGTAGATCCGCGGATACGGATCCGGATCATTAATGTCAAGATATACGGATACGGATCTCAATTTTTTTTTAAATCCAATTTAACTATCCAAGTGTAAAATTTGTTACGGAAGGTATTCCCGTCAGAATAATGGCAGTTTCTTCAAAAAATGTCAACTGCGGCAAAAATATAATCAAGACTATGATTTACTCATTAAAGAATTCTCCGTTAAAATTGAGGGAGATTTGGAAGGAATGGGTCATCGCCGCATTAATGCTTGGATGGAATGTGAAAACTTATTTCTAGCTTACTCGGTAGATGTAGGATACAGGAGCAAGAGCATAAAGCTGCTACTGGACAGGCTAGAAATAATTTTTCCCATTTTATTTCAGCATAAATGTAGCGCTGACCCATTCCACCGAACTTCTTTGACCGACGAAATACAGAGCCGAGAACACCTTTACAATCAGTAAAAAGAGAATTTAGTCTCACATTGTTTAAAGGATGCGGAGAAAAACAAAAATGAAGAATAACAGAAACCCCAAATCAATAACAAAAACGAATATTGAATTTAAAAAAAAAAAAAAAAAAAAACATGTGCCATAGAGTCGACCTCATATTAAGATGAAATTCGCGGGTCAGAACACACATTTGTTAACAAATATGAACTGACAGCAGGTAAAAATTTTAAATCATTGAGCTTTTTCTCCTTATCTTCCGACTATGAAATCGCTACTAATCACGCGTATAAAGGCTTAGAATTGCATTTAAAATTTACTTAACGAGATTATAGCTCCTACTGTATATAAGTTGGAAGTTTCAAATAAATATCAAATGCAGAAAACTTCGTTCTTTCAATTTGGGCCAAGATTTTTAACGTAAGGGTAAATTTTTACTACCATAATTGTGACAAACGTTAAATCGGTTTTTAATTAATATCTCCGGTGATTAAAATTCTACAAAAACGATTCCAAGCTAAGAACACGTTCGATCAAGTCACCTTTTAAACGAAAAATGAACTATTAAAATCGGTTCATCTGTTTAGGAGCTACGATGCCACAAAAAGACACATTGATACACACTTTTAAAACTTATTTCCCCTTCCTTTTTGCAACGGGAGGGGGGGGGGGGAATACAAATTGGCTTCTGAAATGATACCTTATAATTTAAATAGGGAATAAAACCTAATTTAAGCGGAATTTAAGAGTTTTATTCAGATATTTAAAAATTTTTAGAATAGAAATGATCCGTTTAAGATCCGTCAAAAAAGTAACGGATACGGATACGGATGCAGATCTTAATTTTCCCTCGGATATCCGCGGATACGGAAACGGATATCTGGAACATCACTAATAAAAAACGACGCAAATATCCATGTTAATTCAACTTTACCCGGCTTGTAATGTGTTTCAATGATTTAAATATCTTTTTTTTTATTCTCTGTATCATTCGTATCATTATCACAATTATTAAAGTCTTAATTTTGGAGCCAGTTTTATAGATATGAATATATGACTCATTGTTTTTAAAATTTTTAATCAGGTAATTATTTACCGTGTTAAAAGCGCCTCTAATTACCCTCATATATCGCCTCGCTCTTTTATATGTTTTGAAATAAAATTTTCTTTAGCATATAATATATTACATACGTGAAATATTTCACCAACAACTTCACCAGCGGAAAATTTCATGCTGTGCGTTTTCTTTCTTTCTATATTTTTTCGAAAATTTACATTTATTATATTGATTTGCTTCAAATGTAAAATGTTTCATCACGTTATAGTTAAGTATGTAGATTGGCTGATTTGAAGTATCAATTACATGTTTTAAAAAAATTGAATACGCGGAAAACATTTGAAATCTTTGCTATTACTGTTGCTGGCATTAAAGTTAAAATACAGACGTGAGACCAAATTTTCCACGAAAGAAAACATTTGTTCAAAGCTAAAGAAGCTATAATAGCTATATCCGCCGTCTTATTTTTAAGATTTTATAATCTGGGAAATAATGTTATCGCTTTTCTTAGTTAAGCAACGTCGGGAGTCATTCCTTTAAACTCGTTTGAGATAACATTGAACAGAGGTCAAGGACAGCTTTCCATAGGTCAGGCGCTATGCGAATAAGATAATTGTCGTCCTTTTATGCAAATATTTCACCTTTTTATGTTCAAAATCTGTGTTGTTTATCCTTTATGGCTACATTATCGGTAGGAAAAACAATGAAAAGGAGCATCAAAATGTTGACCACGCGCTCTCTCTGGTAAGAAATTAAATTTTATTTCCTGAAAAAATAAGCTCTGAATGCGAAAAACACTACGGTTTATCGTATTAGTTCAAGACATTTATGTTTCCCCGCTATTTGTTTCATAAATAGATAAAACTGTTCATATCTAGTAATGGGCATCGGTAGAGGAATGCAAGGCCCCCCTTTAACAAAGTAAAATTGATTTGATATTTTCTTAAGTATTAATTAAAATTTTTAAAAATAATTATTAGTTTTAAGAAAGTGGAAATTTGTTTTAAGCAAATAACAAATCACAAAAATCTGGTGATCAGAGAAATAAATATAAATTAAATGAATTTAACAATGATGAAAATCCGTCTCAGAATTTGCTTCGATAAATAAATAACTGATTAATTAGTTAATAAAAAAATTTCTAAAAAATATTGAAAAATGAAGTATTAAATTAATAAAACAGTAAAATTAAAAAAAAAAGAAAGTATTTTTAGTGATTTTCATGTGGGTGCACCCCCTGCATATGATTCTGCCCGCGCGCTTGTGTATAGTTAAATGCTGCTATTCCCCCCCCCCCCTGCATTTGGGTATGTTGGGGAAACTTGTATCAGGGGCAGTATACCCACTCTTAGATCCCTTCTTTATTAATTAAATTTTTTGCTATATGTTTTATGCCACGTTTGGATGAGTGTCAGCACAAAAGGATGCTAGCTTAGGAGCCATTTTGAAATTTCGGAAGAGCTTTTATAAGTTTCCAAGTGAAAACGTTTTACTATTATCTGAAGTGAATTTAACGACTTATCTTTTTTAATGTTGTTTTAGAAACAAAGCTGGTTCTTTTTCATTGTAATCTAGTCCATAATTTTGTTTTCAACGATTAGTTAAGTGAGACAGCAAAAATAAATCCCTTTTCATGTAGGTTTTCCAGCAGAAGACGTTTTATGCGAAAAATCCTAGTCCAGGGGCAATGGTACCGGGCTTTGAAAATCAGTTAGACTGATATTCAAACTCGGAGTTTAAAATGGGACCAAGAGAGAAGGGGGGGGGGGGAGTGATTTAATCATGAAAAACATGTTGTAAATCTTTTTGTTAGTGAAATTTTTTTCGTGGAAACTATTAAACTATTTTTGATATTGCTACATTTTCTACAATAATGATTCAGGACAAAAATAAAACTTCTTTAGTAGTGAAACTAGAGCCATTCTGGGACATTTCGACTCCTTAAGGAAAAATTACAAATAACTAGTTCATATTTGAGGACCGAATAAATTTTGTTAGTATCGCATTGTGAAGATTTGGTTTTGCTTGAAAACAACATAAATCATGTAAATACAATAAAAAACATAAAAGTACTTCTCCCTTAACTACGGGAGATCTTGACAGGTACGGGGTGAATTACAGAGCGATGGATTTTGTACGGAATAAGAACAACGGACTAAAACAGGAACTGAAGATAAACTGATTAAACACTCTTTGTTAACTCATTAGAAAGTCGCCCGTCATGGTATGACGGATGAAAATTGCTTCTACCCTTCTACATTTGAACGAAGCAATTGCTTGTTTGGTGATATTTTGATACTTGAAATTTTAACCCTAACTCTAGTGGATTAACCCTAAACTCCAGTGGATAGCGTTCATTTTCAACCACTTTTTTGATTTTTCATTCTCCTGAAATGACAGTTTTACCAGTAAAATATTTAAGTTACCGTATCGAGTTTATCCTTGTCACAATAAAGCCTTTCCCTGCAAGTTAAAAATTACCAAAACATATTATAAAATTATCATGCCATGGCGCGAGTTTCATTGTTGAAACTCGCGGGTTACTTGATGATTGGCTATTACAGTTGACTCTCCGTTTAACGGCGTTGTATATGACGACTTTCTGAATTTAGAGACAACGTTTCACGGTCCCGGATCCTCTAATGTAGTTTTAGAAAAACTCTGATTAACGACGCATGCTACTTAAGGACGATTTTTTGTGGTCCCTTGAAAGTCGTTAAACAGATAGCCAAATATATTTATATGAGGATTCCCCTTTTAACTATGAGCATGTGTTGCATGTGTGCAAACTGAGTTTGATTGCTATTCTCTACTCACACCTCATTGGAACTACCTATTAGAGTCTCCAACGCATTTCACCCACTCTGACCAGGTACTGCCCACAATAATTTTGTCTGCTTTTGAACTTCGACTCGAAGGATTTTTTTAATCATTCGAAATCCCCCAGGGTTTGAGATGTCCCCGAAATGATGTTGCATTTTAATCTGCGAAAGTGCAAGAAAAATATTATAGTAATATAACAAGGTAGTTTGATCTTTGAATAATGACAAGAATCCTCTCGTCTAGGGAAAACAACCCAAAATTTTGCCATTGTTGAATTTAGGATAGATAATTCCCATTCAGTTTAATGGTCGTTATGAAAATAATAGTAGGGAATGTGAGGCAAAGTGAAATGGTTAAGGTAACTTACTTTTTTCAAAATGAACGAGCTGGAAATTTGTTCTGAAAACTACGGTACATAAAGAAAGGACAATGTATTTTATAATAAGACTTGCAATGAAACATTATTATTTTTTATTTTTTGCAGTAATTTTGTATTTCTAAAAAAAGGGTGGAAATTTTTCACTTCTTTTTTTCATGGGGCAAAGTGAAAAATAAAATATTTTTTATAATGAAATATTTTCTATTCGATTATTTAAAATATTTTTGATCAGATAAATGAGTAAACAAAAGAGTTAATGAATTAATAAAAAGGAAATGAAACAATAAACGAATAAATAAAGAAAGAAATGAGTTAATATTGAGAAAAGATAAATGAGTAAATAAAATAGTGAATGAATAAGAATATAAGTGAAAGAATGAATAAATAAGGGAATTAATAAATTGAGATATGCAAATAAAATTATTTATAAATGAGTATGTAAGTGATTTGATGAAAGATTTAATTTGTAAATGAAATGAACTGTTTCACTTTGCCCCGCATGCACTTGACTAACAGTACAAAGCGTTCAAAATACAAATAAGCTTAATGTTAAACAAATCAATACTGCACTGAATATTAGTACGTCTCACTTAATATTTAAAATGTTAATATAGCAAGCACTTTATCATTAATAATAACAAAAATAATTTTTGACTTCATATAAATGACTTCTCATATAAATCATAACCAATATTCGAGTAACCCGCGAGTTTCTGCAATGAAACTCGCGCCACGGCATGATAATTTGATAATATGTTTTGATAATGTTTAACATGCAGGGAAAGGCTTTATTGTGACAAGGATGACCTCGATACGGTAATTTAACTGTTTTACTGGTAAGACAGTCATTTCAGGGGAATGGAGAATTAAAAAAAAGAGGTTGGAAATGAACGCTATCCACTGGAGTTTAGGGTTAATCCCCTGGAAATAGGGTTAAAATTTCAAATATCAAAATATCACCAAACATGCAATTGCTTCGTTCAATGTAGAGGAGTAAAAGCAATTTTCACCCATCATACCTTGCGAGCGACTTTCAAGTTAGACCATGATTATCAATTTTTGAAAATCGCTTGTTTTATCATTCTTTGATTTTCAGTAGTAATTTTTTCTTGTCTGGAATAGACCATATGTGTTACTACATAGTTAAAATATTACTAGACAGGTGGCGCTAAGAGCATAATAAATAGTTCACCATTTCACTTTGCCCTACATTCCCCTACTTCTGTTTCTTGCATTCTCTTGTTTCTTCAATAGCCTACCAAAAAATTAATGATGTTAAATTTTATCTTTCTCAATTATGGTGTGTGGCAAGTGTTTTTGTTCTTTTGTTAGACAACCCATAAATTACCTTCTGCGGAATTTAAATAGACCCTGATAACGGTTCCAACTTTACTGCTTTAAAAAAAAAAGTTTGACATTGTCAAATTTGACACAAACCATTCGTCTGTTATTTTTGGAAATGACCAGTACTGTGGTACTCAAGCATTAACAAAAACATTAAAAATAGAATATAATTCCGAAATGTTCTTACTAATGATCTCCACAAGAAAAAAAAGACAGATTGAATGCAGTTTTTTGAATTATTCGTGAAATCTACAAATAATAGTTGGTTGTATTGGAGGGAAAACTGAGTCTCTAGTGACTTTTTTTTGTAGCATACGACAATTATTTAAATTCAGTTGGTAGTATTGTTTTTTTTTTTTTTTTTAAATTTTGTTGACACATTGGATCTTTTGAAACCATAAAATGATTTTGGAAAAAAGTGAAAATTGAAGCAGGTTATACAGTGCTGTGGTTTTGAAGAGAAAACGTAGACTTGACTCTTGACTCCTGGAATTTTAGTTAATTCAACTCCGACTCCGCAGTCCTAGAAGAGCTGTGGAATCAGAGAGAAAATAT
This sequence comes from Uloborus diversus, assembly GCF_026930045.1. Classification (NCBI taxonomy): domain Eukaryota; kingdom Metazoa; phylum Arthropoda; class Arachnida; order Araneae; family Uloboridae; genus Uloborus; species Uloborus diversus. The sequence continues at coordinate 105,624,245 of NC_072731.1, forward strand.
TCGACTCCGACACCGGCTCTCTGAACTTAAAAGTCATCGACTCCTGACTCCGACTCCGACACGAGGCTGCACGACTCCGCAGTCCTGGACATACAGCAGCTAATCATTCTTCTCTTCCTGGATCCAACCACAGAAATAAGAGCACGAAGAAGAAAAAATTATCTCCTCAAATGGTGACTTCCGCAGGAAGTGAAACATCACTACATCACTTCCCCCGATTCTCTGGCTGGCAAAACAGTCTAGTTCTTCCGATTGCCAGCACACCGATTTTGCACATCGCATAGACTCTTCCTTTGAAAAAGGATGAGGACGTTGCTCGCTGGAAGAAAAGTGAAACGCGAAGATATCTGAAAAATCAGGGCCACGCCGGCCCGGCCAGACTCCGAGAAAGTTGGAAGATTTCTTTTTTCCCTCCATCATCTTTATCGCTGTGTCGGATTTGCCGAATGTGAGGGACTCCTGGCACTCAGATCAGAAACCGTGAGGGAGGAAAGACAGACTTGAGCACGCAGTTATTTCTTAAGAAGAAGATAGTGTTTTTGCATCAGTTCGGTTTTATACTCTTCCAATTTGGTCTTGAATGCCATTTCAACATGGGGTGTGTGTCGTCGGTCTTCCAGTATGGATCGTACCTCGTGGATGAGAGTAAAGTAGGTCTGTCTATTTTTACTCTTTCGCTGCGATGTTTAGCACTTATATAATGACACAGTTTTTGAAAATTTGGTCACGAAAGGTGAAACTTGAGCTTTTAGTACATTTTTCAGGACATTGAAATAGAAAACATGGCTCATATTGTTATTAGTAACAATTTCGGTTGTTTCATGCTGTGGTTATACTTAAATTGTAAGATATTTACCTTTGCCTCATCACATTTTTACCTCCATTATTTTATGAGAGACTGTAGATTTGTCTTTTTCTTTCCCTTCGTTGCGATGTTAAACACTTATATGATGTCTCGGAGCTTTATCCGAATTATATTGGGTCACGAATTTCAATCGTAGCTTTATGCCATTTATGTAGAAGCGTCGAAATAGAGAACCTTCTCATTTTGTTATTATTTAAACACATTTTTGGTTGTTTCATTCTAAGGTTTGCTGAAAATGTGAGAATTACCTGTTTGATGTAGTATTTGCTTTTAGTATTTTCACAAGAATACAATAGATTTGTTTATTTTTACTCTGCCGTTGCGACTTTTAAATCTGTTATAACGTCTAACAGTTTTTCCAAATTGTTTCTGGTCACAAAAATTGAAACTGGAGCTTTAAGTTGCAGCTCAACATTAAATCAGAGACTCTGGTTCACATTCTTATTATTTAGAAAGAATTTTGGTTTTTCACGTGCTGTTTTAATTAAGATGTTGCATGTTTATCTTTATTATTTTGGTTAGATTAAACTAGGCTTGTCAGTTTTTACTCTTTCATTGCGACGTTAAGATCTTTGTATAATGTCTAACAGTTTTTTCCAAGCTGTACCTGGTCATAAAATTTGGAACTAACTTTGAGTAACACTTCTTCTATGCTCTGGAACATAAAATTTGATAACCTGGCTCATAATATTATTTAATCACAAACATACCATAGAGGGTAAAATTCTGTCTCCATGAAATTTAGAGTCTTCGACTCCTACTCCTTTACCCCAAAATCAGCCCAACGCCGACTCCGGATCTTGGAATTTTAAGCCTTCGACTTCTGAATCCGACTGAGCAGCCGTGCAAAAAATACTTCTCTCACAGGGAATACGTAGCTAAAAAATATTTTTTGTGTTTTAAATGAAACACTAAATTTAGTTATTAAGTGTATCAATACTATTAGATCAAGTGCCAAATTTAACGCCTTTCATTTCGTGTTAAGAAAAAAAAACTGTAGTGTAAGTATTACATTTAGGTAAATATAATTTTTTTTCCCTTTTTTTTTCATGTTTCTTCGAGAAAAAATTCAAAAAATTAAAGTTTTTAACAATTTTTGGAAAATGAAGAATTGATTGAAATTTTATTAAACTACTATCTCTAAAGTTTACTTAATGAGATGCATCATTTATGTCTTCTTTCGAGCAAAAGTTTACGAGATTTATACTGCACACTGAAGTTGGTTCTCGAAAGGTATCTGCTTGAAATGAAATATGACTTATAGAACAAACTGCAGTGATTTTTTACGCGACGAACTTTAATTAAAAAATTGGCTAACTGTTGATGGTAGGGCTTTTGTTTGTTATTGAGTCAATATCTTTGAAAAACTAATTGCATTGAATAAAAAACTTCAAGGAGAAAAAAAAAACGATGCAAAAGCGAAAGTATTGTATTTGAATTCAGTACTTTTGTTGAGTTGTAGCAGACAAAGGTCTGCAAAAAATTTTTGAAAACTTTCATTTACTCTAAAAACATGAAGTTACTGGTGCCGCTATACTTGTTGCTGTCAATCATCTGAACGTTTTACTTTCTGATTTCAAGGAGTTGTTTTTACCTTTCCGTCTTAATGTTTATCTGAACGCAGATACAGTGCCATAAAAGATTTTCTGTTGAAAAGTGAAAACATGTAAAAATAAAGAAGGAAAAAAAAATTAGATTTCATGTAATTAAACGTTGAGACATGAGATTTAAGTTAACTGAATTGAAACCTGGTATAAAATACCTTTGCAGCGCAATGGTCTTACTAAATCTAAGTAAATAATTTCTAACAAATAAATTTATTAAATTTTTCATTCCACCTATTTTGCACTTGAATTATTCTCAATTATTTGTTTTAAAAATTTACTTATTGCATTTTCTCAATGTTTTGCGAGTGTTTTTTTTTTTTTTCCTCATCATTCAAGTCTCTTAAGAACATTTCAATTTTATAATATTAAAAATCGTGTATTTAATAAATGGGGAACATAAGTATTTTAGAAAACTTCAAGTGAGGCATAGTAGCGAAAAAGGGGGAGGGGTGGATGGGTAACACTGATCTAAGCCTTTGTTTAAACTTTTCTTAGTTATTGAAACCTTTCCACATAGTATTACGCTTCAAACCTATTAGTTCGAGTAGTTGCCATGAAAATATCATTTTAGTTTTTCAATGCTTTTGATCTTTTGTTTTTGAATTTAGTTTTTAATATGACGTTTCTCAACTGTTTTGACTTGCGCAAACGGTAAAAATTGGGATACATTTCGTCGACAGTTTTTTTTCCTTCTGTTTTTGGAAAATAACTTTTCTAGACATTAAAAAAAAAAAAAAGCTAATTAGGCCAACAACGACATTTTTCACAATCGTTTGTGAAACAATATTTAAATATAAGGTCAAGCAGTCACTGTACTTATTATCTATGAGTAAATAAAAGTTGGAAAAAATCATAAAACATTTTTTAAAAAAAATTATAAAACCATGTTCTGTTTAAAAAAGGAAGGGAAAAACAAAATATAACAAGTGCGAATGAGGGCACCCTCCAGTGTTGCCGAACTTTAATAACAATTTATGGGAATTTAATTTATGGGAATTATCTTAAAAGGATGGCATAAACTTTTAAAACATATGATTCTTATTTTACCATCAGATAGGATTTATTCTCCAGAAAAGGAATAATTAAAATTCTATTTTGAGCCACTTGTGGACCGAAGGTTAATAATCGATATTAATCTGCTCAATTAAACTTAAATGACAGCTAAATTAACAAACGAATTCGATATTTTGACTTTCTGAAATAGTAGTGACTTCTTTAAAAACTTTGGAATGATCCACAAAGAAAAATAAATAACTGAAGAAAATAAAAATGAAACTAAGAAAATAAAAAATTTGTTCTGATTTAATTGTCTACTAGCTGTATTGCCCGGCTTGGCACGGTCTTCCGCGAAAATAAAAGCTATGTGAAGTGACTCATGTTCAACAATCAGGCTTCAATTAGAGAAAAAAAAATACTGTAAAATTTCCTGTCAAAACTTAAAGAAAAAAACGGCGAATCAAAAATTCCCGAGTAAATTAAACGCAACCCTCCATAAATACCACTATAATCGTTTAATAATAAAAAAAGAAGAAGAAGAAGATGAATTGTCAAACAATAATCAAAAGGGGAAATTTTTACCTCAAAACAAAAACAAAATTTTGTTTATTTCACAGTCGAGAAAAAAAGAAGTGGCAACCTTCTGAATGCTAATGTAAAATGAAAGCGCGCCAAGTTTTCCGATATGAAAATAGAGTTGCATTAAGCTTAATAATGCTTTTACATTTTTTCTGGTGATATATGTATATATATATATATATATATATATATATATATATAATGCTTTAATTTTAAGAAAATTCTATGAAGTGCCACTGAAATGTTTAGTGTAAACGATATTTATTTCTCTATTAAACGTAATAGTTTCTTTAGATTATCAAAGACTTTTTTGCTTGTAAATATAAAAGCGAATTCATGATGCGAAACCCTTTCCGACTCATTTCTTTTCTAAAGAAAGAGGTACGTTTTTTTTCTCTCCTAAGCAGCTGCGTCACGGAAAGCAATTGCATTCGAATTGCTGGTCAAGTTTCATGAAAAGCTCATTTAAAATTATTTCGAATATGTTTTCCTTTAAAAGCGTGATTAATATTTATGATTTTTTTTGTTGCTTTTACACGAGATGTTAATCCCTCCTCAAAGCCTTCGTTTTTACTTTACGTACTTACTTTGCTACTCAGCTCCCTTTCTGCCTCACCATAGAACGATTTTAAAAAATACAGCAGTTACTTCTCTTGTAATACAGTGGACGCCGGTTAATTGAATCAGTGGTTTGTTGAATCAACCGCTTTAATGAATCATATTGTCAAAAACAGAACAAAATCTAGCTTTATTGAATCAGCTGCTTTGTGGAATCTAAACTGTTTAGAACAAACGTGATTCATATGAGCGGCGGCCACTAATTGCAAAAAAAAAAAAAAAAAAGAATAAAATAAAAATAAATAAATAAATTCAGAAATTAAAAAATAATAATAAAATTAAATAATAATAATAATAATAATAACACTAATAACAACAATAACTAAATAAGACACTGTTTTTTTTTTTTCTCCTGAAGAATAAAACTGATCGCTATCAAAGATCACGGTGAGAAGATTGCCCAAAGTGGATCATTTAGAATTTCTTACACTTTTTAAAAATTATTTTTCAATTTACAAAACAAATATTACAAGCATCGTTATATCTAAAAGAAAATATAACAATGTCAAATCTTCAAATATGCAGAGAAATGCAGACACTAGTTTCCTGTTTGGAAGGAACTCTTTTTCAATGCAAAAGTTTTGAGCTAAGATTTTTTTCAAAAAGTAAATAGTTTACGAGTTATAATTTTATGAAATAAATGTTACACATTGTTAGAAAAAGAAGTTCATTGACCTTTTTTTGCTCGAAGACTAGAAAGTTCAACAAAATTACTGAGTTTGACCCTGAATTGAAAATTGTTGGTATACAATGGGTGCAAAATTGCTGCTAAGAAGGCTTAGCTAAATTACAGGAAAGTGTATTTTAGCTAAAACTACAGGGACGTGTTCTTTAGCTAAAACTACAGGAAATCATTGTTGGCCTCTGGCTGGTAGGAGTACATTCAGATATCTTTATGTGGAACCGTATCAACATTCTCCTCGTAGCTCATGGAGGATCTACTTAACATTGAACTGTTCCCCATGATTGCATACACTTCTAAGTACATGCAATATAATTACAGTGCTGTAGACTTTGCATATATTACATCGTTCTACGTTTTCTTAAATACTACTCTTTTTACCTTTCTTCTATTTTTTTTTCGAGACAATAAGGTAAAAATTTTATTTGTCTTGACAAAATATGATAAGGAATAATCCTACAACTATATTTTATCGAAACAATATCATCATTTTAGAAACACTCATTCGAAAAAAATTAATTGTACTCTTTTCCACTGTTTCGCTTGTGATGTAGTTTTTATTATTATTATTATTTTTTAAGCAATCACGATTGCTTATTGTTCTCATTTGATTGTTTTTGATGTTACGCTGATTTTATCTTCCCGCCAGCACCCTCAGCAGCATCACCGTCGACCGGCCGCCTCACGATACTGCTCCTCTTGCGAAAACTCTCTCCAGGTTGCGTCCATATCCTATACACACACGCATATACACACTCCTACAAACTCAAACACCTACACATACACACACTCATGCCAGCACGCAGACACAAACACACATGCCTACACACACACACACACACGAACGCCCACACACACACACACACGAACGCCCACACACACGAACGCCCACACACACACACACACGAACGCCCACACACACACACAGATGAAAGCCTACACGCACAGCAAGCACTGCATACACAACACGCAGACACATGCATACATACACTCACACACATGCGCCTACACAAACACACACGCGCATACATACACACATACGTTCGTGATTGCGAAAAACATAATTTGAATTCAAGATGCCAAAAATTCAAATTAATATATATATATATTTTTGCCTTTGTATATTTAGTGATAGCTAAGTATCATGTTTTTAAGTTGTTTTCTGTAGGAGAATGTAGGGCAAAGTGAAATAGTTGAGATAACTTACTTCTTACAAAATGAACATATCGAAAATTTGTTCTAAAAATTACGATACATAAAGAACTGACAAGATATTTTACATTAAAGCTTGCACTGAAACATTATTTTTTTTTAATTTTTGGCAGTAAATTTGTACTTTCAAATCAAGGTGGAATTATTTCACTTTCTTTTTCATATGGAAAAGTGAAAAATGAAATTTTTTGTGATGACATATTTTCTATTCGATTTGTAAGATATTTTTGATCAAATTAATAATGAGCATATAAAATTTTGAATCAATAAAGGAAAAGAAAATGAAACAATAAACGAATAAATAAAAAAATTAATCGATATGATAAAAAGTAATAGAGTGAATAAAATAGTGAATCAATAAGACAATAAGTGAATGAATAGATAGATATAAAGGAATTATTAAATGAAGGAATGCAAATGAAATAGTTAATAATTGAATACGTAAGTGATTTGATAAAGGACTGAATAAGTAAATGAAGTGAGTTATTTCACATTGCCCCATTCACGTTTCCCCGCATGCACTTGATTAACTGTACAAATGTTTTAAAATACAAATTTACTTAATGTTAAACAAATAAATGCAGCACCGAATATCAGGTCGATCTCAATTAAAATTTAAAACATTTTTTCAATAACTTTATCCTTAAATAGTAACAAAAATAGTTGTTGACTTACACTAAAATAAAAAGCAATGTAAGTATCAGTTTTTGAAAATTGCTTTTATTGTCATATTTTTTGGTTTGCAGAGGTGACTTTTTCTTGACTGCAATACACTAGATGTATTAATGCATAGTTAAAATGTTACCAGATATGTTGCTCTAAAAGTATAGTAAATATTTTATCGTTTCACTTTGCCCTACATTATCCTACTTATTTCTTACTTGTCATGAAATTTACGCACATTCGCAGATCTTGGACACTTATTTTACAAGTAATCTATCTTATCGTAAAATACTTCAACACATTTTGTTTACGTTCGTTGTTTTCTTGCCCGCAATACGATTTCTGACCTTGTATCTTGATACATGAATACAACATTATTTTTTACCAAAATACCAATGAAATGGTGCCATTAAAAAAAAACCTTTTTAAATATAATGATCAATTACTTAGGACCTTTATCCAGTACGGGATCTTCGATTTTTCCACTTTAGGGCAAATTTTGAAACTGCCGCCCTTACCCATCTTTCCTCAAGTTTTAACTCTTCTAAGTTTCAACGAAAGAAAGACAGAAACAGGGTGAATTAGCCGCACCCGAGAAATTGCCACCATGGGCAAGGGCCCAGCTTGTTCCATCCTAGGTATGGCACTGCCCTGATCCACATTGGATCAGTTTTCCCTACCTGTAAATTAGTTGTGCTTGTTCAAAGATTTCAGGAAATGTGCAAGTAGTTATGCTGTGGAGATAAAGAAATATGTTAGTAATTTACTTAAGGAATATGAAGGAAATGCGCTTTCCTGGGAACGTTCTTTCTTATTTGAATAATGTCTACGTATATTACTGTTTATGTTGCGCGTCAATTTGTCAGTACAATCACACCGTACTAGACTTTTATCGCTTATACAAATAACTACTTCTCATTTTCCATTAATTTGTTTCATTCTAAATGCGAAAGTTAACAAAATATAACGACACCTAAGAGCGCTGTTTCATCTGAAGTTGGTGAAGATTCTGACAATTAAAGAAAAGGTAAAGCTTCTCGAAAAGCTGAAGCTGAACCAAAAAATGCTTCGAATTGTAGCACAACAGTTAGGTATGACGGTATGAGTGAATCCTCCATACGTACAATTAAAAGTCAAGAAAAGAAAATCCATACAAGTTCACCGAGTAATAGTATCCAAGCAAAATGCAAAAAATATGAAGATGGAAGCTGCTCTCTATTGTAAATAAAAGGGGTAATGCCATAGATGTAAACTTTATAAAAGAACCAATGAAGCAACTGTATTTAAAAATACGCAATTAACTTTTTCTGAAATAATATTATATTATAATTAATACGCAATCCTTATGATTAAATAAATTATTAAATAAAAAGTATTTTCTCATTGATACATAATTTAATAGTGTGATACAATAATGTTATTACATCATAGAAATAGTTTTCCGTATTAAATAAACAGATCAAGGTATTTTCATTTTGTCCATTTCTTCCTATTTCATCTATTTTGTTCTCAGCTAGAATTTACCTTCTGGACGAGGGAGGAGGTTCGTCAATACCTGTCCTTACATGTACATAAACAACGTTGTGATGATTCGAAATTAGTGTCAATTCCAAGGGCGCTCATATGGGGGGCAAGAGGGGGCTCAAGCCCCCCCCCCCCTTTGAAATTAGAACTTCCTTGCTTTTAGTACTTTTTTCTTTGCAAAAATGTAAAAACATTTCTTCTCCAGCAATTAATGAATAAGTTATTAAAAATGGCAAATTTTAATAAATATAATCTGTACTGAAATCGTTTTCTATGGAGAAAAAAATCCTGCTAAACCATGGGGAAAATATCTGAGCCCCCCCCCCCTAAAATTTTGCATATGGACGAAATCTATGGATTCTGGAGGAGTTTTTGACTTCTAAATATCCCTCGCCACGACGTTGAGAATAAGAAATTGGACGTAGGATATGTGGTATGTGGTAGAAGCTTCGATTTGTATGCCAGAGAACTTGGGTTCGATTCTCACCGGTGCCCTAGGTGCTGTTTCCTTTAGCTATTTGTGCTGTAAATATTTCTTTTGCTTGTTTGGAGGAAAAGACGTTTTGTTCGCCGTCCTCTATGCAGTGACGGATACAAGGGGAGGGTCCTGGGGGTCATTCACCACCTAAACCGTCGACAATATTATGAGTCCACATTGTTTTCAAGCACTTGATGAATAAAATGTGAACGATTTCATTTATTTTTTTCAATTTATTATCTTTTTTTTTAAAGCAAATATTTGAAATATTGCTTCTTTTCATTGCTTATGAAATTAATTAGTCACGTTTATCCTCCACTAAGTATTTTATTCCTGGCTGATTTGGTGCTTTTTATGGAACCCTACGCATTTTCAGAAATTTTTAGTACCAAAACCGTATTTTCGTTCATGGGTTGGAGGGGTCATTCTTCAGTATGGTAGTCCCAAAATGGTAGTCTGTATCCGCCCCTGCCTCTATGTATGTATGTATGTGTAGCTGGTTAGCTAAAACGAACAACGTACTAAAACAAACAAACAAAACGCCGAATTCAATTTTGTTTATTCCTTAATCCCCAGCTGCTTTTAAATGTTGTTATTTTTTGGAATCCTCGAAGTGAAAGTCGAATGAAAAAGCTGTTTAGTGAACGTTTTCTCTAAACACATATGCGACACATGAACAAATTCCTCAAAGTCGAGAATGTATGACATTAGATACGTCCCTCACACCAGCTCTTTTCTACATAACTCCAAAAATGATGTATCACAGACACCAGAAGTTTTTTTTTTTTTTTTTGAGGCAAGTGTTCGCTGATTCAGCGACACTACTGTGTCGGATTGAAGAGGGAAAGATGAGCCGTGAGCAGTGGTCTGTTTCTTCCATCTCCAGCGGCATCATAGAAGAAGAGGGAGAACAAGGAGTGGTCATTAGGAGAAGGGATAAATAAGTAAAGAAAACCTTCGAAGAATTAGTCAATCTGGATTGTTATCATGAAACGAATTGTTACAATAGTACGTTGTTAAAGTTTAAACAAAAACTTTATTTATTTATTTATTTATTTTTTTTTTTTTTCAATTTGATTCAAAAATGCCTACAGTAAAAGACATACTATCATTATCAGAATCATAGTCACTATCATGGAATTGCTTCTAGGGTTTTTGAGTTTGACTAGCTCAGATAATGAACTCAAAGTTTAAATGCAGGGGTGTTCACAGGGAGGTATTATGTCGTAAGTTGCGCTATCTAAATTTGCGCGGGGGAAGGGTTTGTTTATTTAATTTTTTAATTCAAATTTATTTATTGATTTATTTTAAATTTAAATTATTTATTATAGGGTAAGAGCTCCAGTAGTCGGCCACTTAAGACAGCGATTGCTGTTTTTTGTTAACCTATAAATTTCAGCAATCAATGCACCAACAAAAACATTGTAAGGCTTTAGGCTATACCTTTCTGGTAATGATTCATTAAATTGTTTCAGAAATAAAACTATTTTTAAAAAATCTAACCTATTGTTAATACGAGAAAATGCTCCAGTAGTCGACCATATAGAAATCCAGTGCACGGCCATGTAAGTGCCCAATAGTCGGCCGCTTCATTTTCATTACTCTCATGGCGTATGAGGGAATAAATTTAAACAAAATTTAATGCGAAACTTACAGCATAGCATTGTACTTACAAATTAATTATCCCAGTAATTACGAAATAATTCTGCATTCTTGATGTCTTCGTAAACATCCGTTCGTATGTTTATATTATTTTTCAATTTGCAACCAGTTTGGATATGCATCACATGCAATAATCTTTTTATGATTTATATTCTACAACACTTACTTAAATAATATCATCTGCTGCGAAAATAGAAATTAAAAAATGAGAAAGACTTGGATTTTTTGGGATAGGAATTTTGAAAGTATGAAAACGTAGATTCCCTCCCACCCCCCACCCCCCGGCCCCTGCCGCAAAAAGTTTAAACTCTGTATGCTAACATAAAGACTGAATAAAAGTGTAACTAAAATTAACGATCAATACAGAGGGAATTAAGGATCAATACGATTGACGCTTGCCTGGTCCATGTTTAATAGAATGGGACACGCGGAACATAAAATTATAGTTTTTGAAACAATTTCACCTCAAAACAAAGCGAGTAAAAATCCGTTCAAAAACCACTTAAAATATTGGCAATCGTAGGCACACCTAAAACAAAATGTATCATAAAAGAGGTACTTTTATTGTGAAAGAACTGGAGTAAGACGAATTATGTTGGCAGGTCCGTATTTTCAAAGTTTTTCTCATGGGGGTGGTGGGATCCCAAGGTATGAATTCAGTGCATTTTATAAGAAAAAAGGTATCAAACTGCAAATTTAAATTCTGTTTTGAAAATACAGAGGGTCAATTGCCTCCCCCCCTCCCTCTTGCCTATTGCCTAGATGACCGTCTTGTATGTGGGTAAATGGAAATTGAGAAATGGGGGTTGTCATGAAGATAATCTTACAGCTTTCAACAAGAACATTACAATGAATAAACTAAAATGTTGATTAAATGCTAATTGAAGTCATTCGTTTATTGAAGCCATTTGTTTTTTCACTTTCATCAACGCATCATGATTTGATTAAAAAAAAAAAAAACAATAAACTACCATTTAGTAATGACAAGTTGAGTATTAGAACTTATATTCTAAACGCAACGACAGACGGAATTTACAACCTATTTTCAACCCCGTTTTTGAGAATTCTTCACTAAAACCAACATTAGAAGCAGTAAAATGATGAAACGACCCTATTTGTCAGAAAAAGTTTAGGTACAGAATTTAAACATTTTCTTTTGAAGAAATAACGTTACATAGGAATTTTTTACTCAAAACAGCTAAATTGCCACTGTCTCAATACTTTATTTCAATTACTATTTTATGAACTTTAGAAAATTCTTATTAAGTACGTAGTCGACTATTGGGTACAGCAACAACACTATAGAACCAGCGGTTAATATACTGTGGCCGATTGTTGGAAATGCATAAAAATTCAGTACCCAGTGGTCGGCCAACCCTCTATAATTAATTGAGTCTAAGAAGGATTCTATTTTTCAATTGAAGCGTTATGATATACAATCCATTAAAACATAAGTAAAAGCAAATTTACAGCAGAACGATAAAAAGATGGGTACTTAACCTTTAAAGATGATGTGTCTTCTTAACAAAAGATAAACAGAATCGCAAACTAGGATGATGGACACACCATTTGAAATAAAATGACTTATTACTAGTTAATGAAAGGTAATTAGAACTTCACTGATATTGGATGATGATTGGGGACAAGTAAAGGAATGTGGGAATGCATCATATCCGATTTTGAATTATACATATTCTATTTATAAGCAGTTGTATGGCCCTGTGGCCGACTACTAAAGTAGTTACCCTATTTTATATTATTTTATTCTGTTTATATTTCATTTCATTTATTTATTTAGTTTGTGTGTGTGTGTGGTGTGTACGTCATTGGCGTATCACAAACCTTTTGTAATAAAATTATAATAATAATCAAAAATAAATAAATAAATAAAAATATTTTTAAAAAAAATTTAAATTTTTTTTAAAAAAAAGTTAAGAAAATAAAAAAAAACTTAAAAGAATTTTTGGGGAGGGGGAGGGGTGGGGGGAGTTTGCACCATTGAACCGGGGGCACCCCTGTTTAAATGGACGTTCTTCGCCTAAATCCCAATAATAGGTCAGGTAAGCCTTAACCGTTATGTGTAGATTATGTTTACTCGAGAGAGGGCTATATTTAAGAATTGGGATTTTAGTGTTCAAACTCCGTCCAAAATGTTTCAAAAGCATTTCAAAAGTGCTTTTCATCATTCATTTTTGATGAAAAAAATATTATTACTAATTTATTTTTTCGGTTTTTTTCAATTCAATTTTTCTTTTTTTCAATTTCATTCGAAAAATGAAATCTTTATCATAAAAAAAACTAAACTCAGTGTTGTATTTGCAACATTTATTTTGTTGTTATTGCGAACATCATTTCCTACAAAACAATTCAGCGTTTTCCTACAGATTCAAAAACATCGAAATTCTTTGATTTTGAAAGGGACAAATTCTATATTTAACATACTTTTTTGTTATTGTCAAAAAAATTGAATGTAAGAAGTACTATTTCGAATGGTGTAATGAATACACGTATCTATTCTCTTGAGTTATCAAAAAAACATCAATAAATAGGGGTACAAGAAAGTTATGTATGTAGTGTACACATCAGATTTTTTCCTTCATTACATGGGTACGTTATCTTTTACGTTTTCTTAAAATTGTAACAAAATACAGTAGAATACATCAAGTTTGATTGATCATATAGATTTCTCGAAATATGTGTTTGGTAATCCTTCCCCCAAACACAAGTTTGATTACGACCCTGCTCTAAAACAGTAGTTCAGTAAAACCTGTGAAGTTGACCACCTTTGTAAGTTGACCACCTGTCTAAGTTGACCGCTTTTTTCAGGCCTTGAATTAGCCCTTATCATATAAATCAACCTCTGTAAGTTGACCACTAAAGTAGTGCACCGCGGTAAGTGGTCAACTTACACAGGTTTCACTGTGACCTACTCCAGAATGGCTGGGAAGTCCGAGCAATGCCCAGGTCTCCGCGTCTATTTATTTTTATTAATGAACTATAATGAGAAACAGTGCCCACAATAATTTAGTTTTCGACATTTGTGCACTAGGGGTACAAGAAAGTTATGTATGTAGTGTACACATCAGATTTTTTCCTTCATTACATGCGTACGTTATCTTTTACGTTTTCTTAAAATTGTAACAAAATACAGTAGAATACATGAATAAAATCAAGTTTGATTGATCATATAGATTTCTCGAAATATGTGTTTGGTAATCCTTCCCCAAAACACAAGTTTGATTACGACCCTGCTCTAAAACAGTAGTTCAGTAAAACCTGTGAAGTTGACCACCTTTGTAAGTTGACCACCTGTCTAAGTTGACCGCTTTTTTCAGGCCTTGAATTAGCCCTTATCATATAAATCAACCTCTGTAAGTTGACCACTAAAGTAGTGCACCGCGAGTGGTCAACTTACACAGGTTTCACTGTACCTACTCCAGGGCTGGGAAGTCCGAGCAACCCGCCCAGGTCTCCGCGTCTATTTATTTTTATTAATGAACTATAATGAGAAACAGTGCCCACAATAATTTAGTTTTCGACATTTGTGCACAGACTTATTTGTGTGGGGCCTGTGTTTTTTCCCCATTGGTTGGGAACCGTTTTTTAACGCCTGCTTTTTAAATGGCTTCGATTGAAATCAGAATTATAAGGTGGGAGGGGGGGGGGTATCCCAATTTTCCCCCTAAGCAGGTCCATAGGGCTATGCCTAAATAGTTGTCCCGTTTATAGAAGCCAAATGGGCTGAGGTACAAAAATGTATATGTGCTTCCAGAAAGCATTTATGTAAGCAATTTGCATTACGTGACAAACTCTCACGCGAATTTTTTCTTATTATATTGAGAATTAAACTTAAATTATTTTGTGTATCAAATACCAAAAGCTGATCTTCGTCGATTTAAGCTCGACAAAATGTCTGATTAATTCATCACATTCCAACTTTTCACGTACGGAACATACCGAAAAAAAATAAATAAATAAAAAGAAACCCTTATTTTTTCCTATAAATCTTTTATTTGTGTCTTGGGTAGTCAATTATTATGCCTGAATATCAAATCTAAACCCCACTCAGTATTTGAAAAAGATTTGTTTTTCTTCGAAAAGAACATTATTTTAAGAAGATCAAAACTTTTAATATCTTTCTTTTTAAATAAGTGTATCTGTTTAAACTATTCAAAATCGATTCGTGTTAAAATTTTAAAAAAAGAGAGAAAGAAAGAAAAAAGTGAAAGAGAGAGGGTAGTAGGAGAAAAAGATATAAAATACGTTATTAGTAGAGTACAGTTTAAATGCCAAACTAGACGTTATTATGTAATAAGTAAATATTGTGGCTTCTTGCTTTGTCTTTTGAAACAATTTCAAGCGAGACCGTTTTTCATTTCTTAATTCCAATCTATTTTCAAGTAAGGAAAATGCATCATTGTACAATTTTTACTTATTTGTTTCCTTTAATGACGATTTAAAATAAAATTTACTTTTCTGCTGTTGCTTAGGTGATAAATATAAGCCCAAATTCATTAAAAATTATTTTTGCATTTTTTCCCCTTTATTCATCTTGTTGTCTCTGCTATATACCGATATAAATGAGAAAGAGGAAATGTAACTGCTATTAATATATACAGTAAAACCGCTTAGTAAAGAATGATTTCCTTCAGACTTAAATACTAAGTGCCCTTAAAACATAAGATTGCCAAAATGTACAATTTGTGGTTGCCCAATCGTGGAATTGAAATTTCTAAATTTGAAATGATTTGCATAGGGGAGGGGGGTGCACATGTGTTTTACTAAAATAACTTAAGCAAGAAATCTGATACAATATGACGCAATGGCAATTTAAAATAAATTCATAGTTCCGACTTCTTTGCCAAACTTCTATAGCAATGAGCAATTTTATGTTTTTATGGTGACAACTTCTTTGCTTTAGAAAGTGCTATTTTTTATTTTATCTCTGACTTTTCTAGTGAAAACATATATTAAAAAAACTTTTAAGCTAAACTTAGTTTTCTATTGCAAACTATTACGGGAACATCAAAATGAATCAATGACAATATTTAAACTTTTTTTATCTCTTTTTTTTTTTTTTTTGCAAATTAGTTTTAAGATCGGTGATGGGGCACGAGTGAACACAATATCTAGGGGCACGTGTGAACAGTTTCCATATGTTCTCCGTAATATTAATAATATCAGTGTAAGATATTATAGGGTAACCGCACCAGTAACAGACATGCTTAAGACATTGCTCTCAGGTTAACTGAATTTTCTGAGCCTTTTAAAGTATTTAGAATTTTTAAACTGTATTTCTCTCATGCAACTACATCTCATCTAACGTTTGGATGCTTCTGGATCCTCTGAATTAGTTAATTCTATTTTCATTTGCTCAATTTCGAAAAAAAAAGGTCTGACCCCCCAGTAACAGACATCGAAAAATCTGGTGATACCCAGTAACAAATAGGTTGAGGAAGGGATGAGTAATGGACATAATTCCCTTGTTCTCTTCAAAATGTGAAAAAGTTCTTTTTTTTTTGAACTGAAGCCATATTAAATTAAAATGAACACGAAACACCAGCTGACATCCTGGTGGCTGTTCATAATCTTACACCACTGCTTTATAAATACCAACTGGGTCGTAAAATTTACTCTGATAACACTAGATGGTTGCACCGTATTCATAGGCCACAGCGACATCAGTTTTACCCGCCTAAAACTCTTATTAATTAAATCTAAACTTATTACTCTCTGTTACTGGACGCCTGTCTGTTACTGGTGTTAAAAGATATGTAAACATTTGCAATTACTATTTTTCTATAATCGGTTTGTTAATTCATGGTTAATTATTATTATTAAATATTTAATTTTTTATTTTTTAAAATTATTATTTCATTTTATTTTTTATTTCTTTGTTACTAAAATAGTTGATCAACAATTTAGTGCAATGAACAGAATGAAAAATTATTGCCCAGATTTGAAATTAGCCAAGTGAAGTACCGCGGAAAAGTACCCAATCCTCTGTGTTTACTATACTTTTATGCATGTACAAAACTTCTAAAAAGTTGTTAAATTAAGAAGTATTTCTTCTATCGCTAGTAAAATAGAACAATGACCCATTCTTTTGAGTTATTAAAAGCATATATTATTTAGTAAGCATAAAAGAAGTAGTGTGGTGTCCATATCTGATTTGTTATTGCATCACTCGCAATTCAGCTCTGAATTTGTGTTGAACTTCACATTAAATTATATTACAAGTGCTATGTAATTGCTCTAAATATTTGCGAGAAATGTCGCCATGTTTTATCGGAGATACACTTATCAATACATCCGTTTATTAGTTTTAAAAATGTTGAAAGTCTATCTGTCAGGTATGAAAATGCTGATGTGTTTGCTATTTTTTGAGCTTTGAATGCTCAGAAACATTTACCGTACCTGGCACTGAGACTCGTTAAAACGCCACTTAGTTTCCTGTTTTTTACTGCATTGAAAAAATATTCAGGAATTAAAATAGTATCTAGGTTTGAAACGTTTTCATCTGGAAGGCTTCAGTAAATTTTCAGTGAAAAGCAAGTAAACGTAATTTATAAAGTAACTGCCGCGCCGTACGACTTGCGTTATAGTAGTTCTTTTACGTGGGTATTCCTAAAACATAGATACTTCTTGAAAATACAGTTGACGAGTTATAACGAGCCCTGATTTAACGAAAACCTGTATTGAACTAATAAATCAGAATTACTTGGTTGGTACAATGTTAAGTCTACGGGAGCATAACTCGCTTTTAATGAGCAAAATCCGCTTAAAGCGAGCAATATTTTGCGATTCATAAAATTCTATTGGCTTCCTACTCAAATTACCCTTTCTTGGAAAAATTCCTTCAACTTTCCAAAGTCAACCTAAGTTAAGTGATGAGTCATAAATCCAGAGAACAAGTGATCACTGCATCTTACTTTAATTTGTGGAGTGGAGAAAAATTTGAAAAATACTGGTCGAGTAGTTGCTGCCTACGTTATCACTTCCGAGGTTATTGTAGCTCTAATTCAAGCTAAAACAGGTGAAAACAATCTTGAGAGCGAAAACGATAATAACAAATGATCAGATGACAAAAAAAAAAAAAAGAGCTAAACCACGATCAACATAGTCAATGACTTTTGATGTGCAGAAACGCTTCAAACTCTTTTGGAAGTCAGGGGTGCAAATGGCTGATTTTCTAGCTATGAGAATTTCTCGGAAACCAGAAAAGCAAGAAAGAGACAATAAGACCAGTTCAAAGCATGTTAACTAACTTCTTTGGTACTGTACAGAAATAAATGTCACACGAAGCAAATGTGTTTGAAATTTTACGATTTTTTCATAAATCCGTTTTTGCGACGAGAAAATATCGCGGTCCCTTTTCGCTCGTTACAAGTGAGTTCGACTGTATAGCTTGACGTGTCGAAAATTCTCAAATATGTGTACTTAAGAAATTTTTAAAACCTCTGGTTTTGTTATAATGATGTATTTGTGCCAAAATATTTTTATGTGAAAAAATCATTACAGTAGAAATTGTAATGTTTTTATGTCTTTCTTTCGTAACTCTGAACTATTCGGTTTCTATCGTTTCCAGAGGCAGCTAAGGAAGAACTTGAGAACGCAATAGATGAAAATACATCCTCAAATGAAGTAAGACTTTTATCATTTATACATTTTATGAATAAAAACGAAACTAAAGATAGTTTTAGCTTTGTTGAATATGCATTGTCAGTTAAAGTCGATATACTGACCCATTTACTACCATTAATTTTTGTTATACTAAATACCACTGGAGAAGCTTTTTTTTTAATCTTTTGCTTAAAATATAATAAATTTATTCATACGCAAGAACGGATTGGCGATCGCGCCTCCCTTTAAGGACATTGCCCCGGAAATTTTTTTACGAATTGTGGTTCTAAAAAGAAAGTGTTTGCCATCTTTGATATAACGTTAAGGAAATTAATCGGGTTATGTGAAGAAATGGGTTCACTGACTTTCCTCCGGTAATTTTTGGAAACTGAAGTCCCAAAAAGTAGAATTTTAGACGGATTTCAATATCATTCCCTCTGAAATTTTATGAAATTAGATTCTGAAACGCATTTTTATAATACTTCTATGGACGGAAAATGAAAGAAATGTGTTAGGGGACCTCACTGGCTAAATCTCTATAATTTAACTGCTTTGAATAAAAATGACGTATCACCACTCACCTCCAGTAGATGTATAGACACGTAGTAAGAGATCAGTGAAAAAACAGTCGCCCCCTACTTGAAAATTTGCCCTTGTCCAACGATCTTTTATTAGGAGTCAAATTTAACAGTAATTGCTCCATGTTTAAGGAAACACTATAGTTGGGGCAAAACTAACCTGGCAGCGTTGTAACGCTGTAATTAGGATCTGCGTAGCCTTCACAATGCTGTCGGATTAGGTTTGTCCCAGATATAGTTCCCCACTAAAGACCCTGAAACACAGTTCTTAGAATTTTCAGAATACAATTAATTAATTCTATCTCCAAGTGACAACGAGGGTAAATGGCTAGTTATGGGCACCCAAACAGTAATGGACAGATTTGTCTTGTATTGTCAATGTCAAGTTTGTAATCGATATTCCCGGAACAACATTAGTGGATTCTCAAAATATCATCTTTCAAGCACACCCCTAAGATATTTTTTTTTTTCAAACATAGTTTTATCTATGCTTGGAAAAATGTTCAAAAAGAAAGAATGCTATTTTTTTTTTTTTTTTGGATTTAAGGTTTTGAAGGGTTTTTCTTTATTATATGTATATATGTATGTATATATTCTGTGTATCTTTCTTAAGGATCTAACATTGTTGTTCTTTTTACTATGAAACATATACGTATATACCAATTACATTGAAAAGTTTGTACCCCATACTATGTAAGTTTGAATTGTACAGTAACTATCAATAAGAAACTATTTTTTCTGAATTATATAACTCTGCTCACTGTAAAATTTTAAAGTATCGTAGCATGTTCTAATCGCTGGATTGACAAGCAAAAAACTTGACTGAATAGTAGAAAAAATATTTTATTATGTAAAGTTTATTCTTGTTATATGCTGCGTTTAAGCTTCATATAGAATATGATGATGAGTTTTATAATTGTTTTTAACTTCAGTTTTTCGTTAAAGGAAAATATTTTGTCTTTTTTTCTGCATGTATTTTATGACACCCAGTTGTTGGCCAGCTATTTAGTAACAAAAGAATTTAAAAAATAAAAAATAACAAAATAAATAAATAATAATAATGTAGTAATGATTAACAATAAATTTACAAACTGATTGGAGCAAAATATTAATTATAAAATCTCTATAAAAATGTTTTAACACTTGTATTAACCCTACACAACTATTTATATTTCGGAGAGGATATGGGAACTGTTCACATGTGCCCCTACATGATGTGTTCACAAATGCCCGTCATCTACCTTAGAACTAAATTTCAAAAAATAAAGAATTCTTAATTAAGTTAAAAATTTTAATCATTGCAATATATTTACTTAAATGCTCGTTTAATGGCTTGCAATAATTAATTTCAGCTTATTAGTAAGATTAAAATATATTTTCACGTGAAGAAGCCCGCGATAAAATTACATACAACACCTGCGAAAACAAAGAAGTTACCACCATAGAAATATAAACTGGCTCATTGCTCTAAAAGTTTGGCCAAGAAGTAGGGCTGGTACTGCCATTACTTGAGAATTTTTTAAGATTTTTTGCATGACGTTATCCTAGTAAAACATTTGCGCATTTGCCCGTGCTCACATGTGCCCCCTTTCCCCAACCTGTGAAAGTATTTACCTATTTAGTACTTCTGTCATCTGTTACTTTGATATATTTGAGGACATAAACGCAAAAAAAAAAAAAAAAAAAAAAAAAGAAGAAGAAGAAGAAGAAGAAGCCGCTTATTTAACTTTGCCCTTAAAGTTTCATCTAGCAGGAAGCGTGACGCCCTTAGCTTAGTGACACCTTACTTGGCTTTCCTCTGAATGACCATAATCCTACCTCAACAATTCGATGGTTTGAAGTCCACATTTATCAGAACTTATGCTTTAAATTTAAGTTGATATGAAAATGCTCGAGAGTTAACCAAAATATGTTATAAGATTTGGATCGACGATTACTATCTCAACAGGTCTAAAGAATTTGAAACAAATAACTTGCATGGTTTCACCAAATTTTACTACATAGTTGAATCACTTCCATTCTCTACAAAAGTTGGATGCTATAAGTTACACGACGATAACAAGATCTTGAAAAGAACGGAAAAGCTGTATTTTATCTAACATTATTTTTACGACGTAGAACAGGTACCAGAGAATTACTTTTAAGTAATGTGCAGCTGACATGCAAGAAATTTCGCCCGAAAAAAAAAGAAGGCTACCAACAAAAAGAAATGAGATCCCATTAAAAATATAAAATGTACAATAGGGTGATCCAAAATTTTGAAGGTGAAAAAATTTTGAGTCTTACCCTCCCATTTGGTAATAATACATTAGAAAATAAGTGGGCCAAAACTTTATAACATTTGAATAATCTTTAGAGGCAGCTCAAAGCAGTTGAAGTTTGCATCGTTGCCGAATATAAGTGACAAAAGACAAAACTAATCACAAATATGATGCTATTTCTATTAATAGTAATTAATTACATTGAAAAATTGCTATTTTATGTACTGTTTTAACATTAGCCGTGGAAAATATTCTGTAAATATACAAAAAAAAATGTAAGATGTTGCAGTTTATGTAATTCTGTACAATTCTTTGTACATCGCCAAAGTGTTGTGAATTTAACCAAAGACGCAACAATACTGGCAAAAGCACCTGTTTTACTGGGGCAGAACAAAAGAAATAATTAATTCTAGAATGTGAACACCACATTATGGAATTGATTATTTTTGCCATTTTTACTAAAAGCATATATTGTTCTCTTCTGCATCAAAAGTACTTCTCTGTAACAGATTCTAGGCCTTCTGGGAGTTCATTGATAAGAAGAATTACATTACAAAACTGAATAATAAGGTGGCTGATGTAAAAGATTTTTAAATACAATCTGTCAAAACGTTACTATATGACTCTTACTCAAGAGGTGATAACTGAGAACTTCTTGAAATGATTTTAATAGTTCAGCATAAAACCCCTTCTCCTAGAACCAGTTACATTTGTATTGTATTGGAGCTATGCACCATACACAATGAATGTTAAAATGAATGTTCTGCTGTTTTAAATATAAATTTTAACCACTAGTTGATCATCACGTCAGTGGAAGATATTGAATTGCAAGAGAAATGTTATATTTGCGGAATATGTTTATTTAAAACCTTGGATGACAGCTTCTGTACTTCAGAATGCACTATGTAATAATTTCAATTTAATAAAATCTAAATTTCACTATTGCAATACAGAAATATTAATGAAAAAGTAAGTAAAATTACAGGGCTCTTTTTGACAATCAAGTGACACAATTGAATAGTAGATAATTGGTAAAGCTGTTCAAGAAGTGAATGAAAAAAAAAGCTGCAAAGTACCTGAGATTATGCCCAAAAATATGAAATTTAAGGACTTTCTAACCACATGATCAGCTTCATTAACTGAAAAAATTAATTTACCTGACACATTTTATCATGCAAAACATGGGAGATCAAACAAATCTGCCAGTTTGGGGAGAATTATCACAAAGCACTAAAATTCATTGAAGGAAGCCAACTATTAATAATGTTGTAGAAAGGAATTAATATAAATTATAAGACTTTAATAAAAAAAATTATAACCAAGGAAGATCAATTTTAATTCTTGTTGCAGGTTGGCAAAAAACATTGCCGTGCTTATACCGATTGCAAAATATAGTTAAGTAGTTACTAGCACAATCACATCCATAGTGATTTAAATATAATTGTTGTATTGCAATTTTCAACTTACAAAATGCTAAATAATTAAATGAATTAAAGCTGTATTGATTTCTCAGCTTATTTCTTTCCTTCTACATTTATTGCGTAAAATCAAATATTACCAAACTTTGAGAGTGTTGAGCTACCTTTAAAAGTTAAAATTATGAGCTCAAACTTCACAACAACTATTTTTTACATAAATGGAACCAAATAAGAGGGTAAGACCAGTAAAAATCAGAAATTTTTATCAAAGGGCCGTTTTTGGACCACCCTAATGTACAAAAAAGCCAAGTCTCGTTTCCACCGTAAAACGTAGTGAGATATCAAGTAAAACGAAGTCAGTTGTTTTAATTAGTATTTTGGGAAGCACTCATTTAATAACTTTGTCATAAATTATTTCCTAACACGCAACCAAGCAACATTTATAGTATCCGTTTAAAATTGTATACCTTTATTTCTATATTAATATAATGACTTGGCAACCGCATGGCTAAATTATGACAAAAGAATCATGGATATTTTTCTAATTTGCTGGAGCAGGCTTTATAGTGGCCAAAAAGGGTATTGCCAATGCTAATTGGAAAGTCTCCACTGCCTTATTTTTAGAAATGTTTAAATCAACATTATTTTAATGTGTATCCTGTGTATTGTCGCCAATGAAATCTAATAGGCTAGGCGAGATTAGCACAAAAAAAATGGATTAGTACCGAATGATCTACCATTAAGAATACTCCTAATGGAACATAGGGCTGACAGACCGTATTTATGCAATATTTATACAAATAAAGCGCTCATTTAGGACGCCAAGAGCACGTAGATGTTATGTTGCCGCGCGATTGCAAAGTCTTCATAAGATATATAGAACCTATATAGAAATAAAGGTATCCAATATTAATACGGATACTAAATATTGCAAGGTAATGTGTTAGGAAACAATTTATGACAAGTTATTAAATAGGTGCTTCCCGAAAAACTAATTATCTAAAACAACTGACTTGGTTTTACTTGATATCAGTCTACTTTTTGCGGTGGAAGTTCGACTTGGGCTTTTTTGTACATTTTATGTTGTTGGTGGGATTACGTTTTCCGTGCCCTAATGTCCCGGTTAAAAGTACATTTTCTATTAACAATCATCTGTGAACTTGCGAAAAAGTAGTGTTTTAAAGCAAAGTTGATTACTTAAGTGAACTGTATGAAATCATGTAACAATTCTTTAAAATTAGCACGAAACATATTCAAGCAAATTTGTGCCAGTGAGAAGCAAAGAGATGTAAGTGCTAAAATGTAAAATATTGAAATAGTAATCGGTACAAGTGGTAGAAGAACCTCTCCTATGATTTTGGGTAAGAGATAATATACTAGTAGCTCTGATGGAAGCTGTAATACAGCATAATTTATAATAATAATGAAAAAAAATCAATGGAAGTTTGCCTAAAATCTGAACAGTAAACGCGTTTTACTCAAAACTTTAAAAAGCATACTTGCATCGTTTTGCTTCTCACTGCCTCACTTCTTCATTGAAAATATAATGCTACAGAATTCTTAATTATTATATTTTTTAAGTTCATATTCTTTTCTATGATGAGCCCAAACTGTTAAAAAATATGTAACTTTTTTCTTAAGTTTACATTACAAAAATGCCCAAAATTGTTAAATGTCTCGTTTTGAGGGAAAAAAATCAATGGTCACCGTATATACTCTTGCATTTAGATATGAGTAAAAGATCTGAAATACAGTCTGAAATTTATGCAAAACTGCTGCTTTTAGAAGCGTTGAATAATCAACCACAAATAAAAAAAATAATAATAACGTTGTTGGTAAGCATGCTTCGAAATTGCAGTTATTGACTGCGAAAAAGTTGAATTTTTCAGAAACAAATTCAATGGTATTTATTTACATAACTTTGTATCAATTTTGAAATTGCATATAAATAGACTATCCTTTGACGCCTTAGATTTCGCTAATCTCATTAAACGCAATGCCAACAATAAATTAATAAGAAAAGTTTTGATAAAGTAAAAAAATATTTCATAGCTTATACCAGGGGTTCTGAAACTTTTTTGACTTGCGGCGCGCTTTGAAGAATTAGAAAGTTCTCACCGCACCCTAGCCCATCTGTAGTGCGTCAAATAAAGCCTTTCTAATTTTAATAACCTAATATCTCTCATATTTATGATTGAATTGTCTCTTGCTTTTTCACATTCACTAAATGACTTATAAAAAATGAGAAAATAAATAAATAAAACCAAGCGAATGTTTAAGTTTTAACTAACGTTTTTCAGCAATTTTGACCAAGAAAGGTGACTTGATTTTATTAGGAACATGGGTTCATAATAAGGTCAAACCTGGGGAAGGTTTTTCTCACGCAGAGTAGAAGAAAAAATCGCAATAAAATACTATCAAATTAAAAAGAATTTGTAGAAATTCTTCAATATCAATATAAAAATGCATTCATCACGGTTGATAAGCTCAAATACAAAAATTGAATATTTTTTTCCATGGAAAAGAGAAAGATCAATCATCGTGACAACCGATAATTTATAATATGCACATATGTACAGCACTGGATCATGTCCTCCATTCGATACTCCGGTGTCATATTATGAAGACACCGTCACGGGAAAAAATGACGGTACACAACGACATTTTTCTTTTCCAATTCGTCAACTTGATAAGTTGGGCTCCAAGGACAATCAACAACTTTTTTATACCATTAAACTACAGTGAATGATGAAGAAACAAGATTTACTGAAAATAAGATCAAGTAATTTTGACATAATTCTTTTATATAATTTTTGCTTCAATATTGTCTGGTAATTAAAAGTTGTTTTTTGATAACGCTTTATCATCAATTAGGCTTTCTGATGACGATGAAGTCACAATCTAGAGACTTTTTATTATGCTACATCAAAAAATGGGGCTCCGGATGATGTGTTTCTGGTCTACGTAGCCTTATTTGGCGCACCCAGATTTCTTATATATTGATATCATGAAAACTTCGCGGCATCCCTCGTCTCTTCCTACAGTACCCCAGGGTGCCTCGGCACCCAATTTCAGAACCACTGGCTTATATTATCCTAGTTTCGTCACTTCTAGTCTCTTCTTATTTTACAACTTTTAAGTATAGAACAGAGTAAAATGAAATAATTTAAGCAATATTTCTTTACATTTTGCTTTTCAATATTCTTTTGTTAAAAAAAAATGCATCGTAATAATTCTATGACATTTTATTGAAAACTTCCAATTTTTTTTCTGCGCAGTACTGTAAGTCACATATCTTAGGGGAGGGCAGCCTTAACAATTAAGAGCATCAACAATGAAAACAATTTTGACGTCTGAAATTACTTTCGATGATCTTAAAGCAAGTACTTGAATTGTGTTCTGATTTTTAGGTGCCACCTAAAGCTGTTCCAGAAGAGGATGTGAAAGAGAAGCCAATTGACGTCGAACATGTGAAACTTGAGGAGGCAGAAAAGAAAAATGAGGTCGGTAATTCTATGAATTTCAAAACACCAAGTGAATGCATTAGCATTTTCGATGCGTCATGACATTTAAAGACAGAAATTGATGAATTTCTAGTTAATTAAAAGATAATTTCGTGTTTACTAATTACACTGAACAACATTAAAAATTTCCTTTAGACGGTAATACAATGAAGGATCTTTTATGCGGTATTGAAGATACTGTCTGGAAAAAAAATGCATAAATGGAAAAACGTATGTTAGCTGTATTTTGATTTAGTATGTATTGGACCCGATATGATTTTAAAATCGTACCAGTGACACAAGCGCATAAAAAAGAAACGTTTTATACTGCTTCTCTGTATATGTTTAGAAATACCATATTTACCGAGACTGCAGCGGTAGTAATGCATAACAGAAAACAATTAGCATTCTTTCTTTTATTTCTAAATACTTCATTTTAGTGTATCTTTCACTTGAAGAACAAATTTCCGCAGAGGGAATAATTTGATAATTAGTACTTCTCTTTCTCTAAAAATTAATCTCTTTGTCCATGCCTCTAACCAAGAATGTTGCATCTCAATTCTATTTCTTGAAACGTTTCTTTTTCATTTAAGACTCCTTTACATCTGGGGTTCTCGACCTTTTCGGCTCTACACCCCCCTCTGAAAACTTATGTGAGGCAATGCCCCCTTCTCCCTCATATGAGGTCAATACAAAGTAGTACAATCGGCAACAGATGCTGGTTAGTAAATAAAAATCCAGATAATTTCCCACACAAAATTTAATATCACAGTTCACTACACATAAATTTATTTTGAACGCATACTGTAAGAATATGTTATTATAGGAACATATGAAATTCAGTAATAAAAGCAATTAAAAAAATACTTCTTAAAATTTAATCTGGAATCTGAGTGAAATTGGTATGCAACACAAGGAACTTTCACAATATTTATGAGTAATTGAGTACAGTTCGTTTTACTCTCTTTACTTTTATTCTTTTTCCATACACCCATGCCCCCCTTGCAATTTTTCTACTCCCCTCCGAGGTTGAGAACCCCTGCTTTACTTGATTTGCAAAACTGAGAAAAGAAATCGTAGATTTAACTAAAATAGAGCGAATGATAATTTATCAATCTCTATGATAAAAAAAAGGCGTTGCGATTAAAGAGAGGCGAAACAAATGTTTAAAAAATGATCACAGCTAAAACTATCTTTGCTGCATGTAGTATTGTCACTTAAAGAACAAATTTCTGAAGGTGGAATCATTTAACAGTTCGTACTTCATAGGATGGAGTCTCCTTAATCTGTGCTTCAAACCAAGAAGAGGGGGTCTCATTTTGATTTCTTAACTGTTTCATCTGAAAATCATTTACTTGAATTGAAACAGTTCAAATCATATTCTTCTAAGTAAAATGGAGCGAGCAATAATATTGTCAATTGACTTAAATAAAAGAAGAAGCGTTACCAATAAAGGGAGGCGAAACAAGTATCGATTCTATATAATCTTAGCCAAAACTATGCGTCCTTTTTCAGCACAGCGAAAATGTTTCAGAAATTGGAAATATTTGTTGACTTGGATCAACGGAACTTAAGGGAGAAAGCTTGGTTATTAAGTAAGGGTTAACGATAAGACTGAAGCAATCCAAAGTACGAACAACTTTTTAAATATATTTCGAAGAATTATTAAAACACAAATGTTAATAGAGTTTAGACGTTTTCAAAAGCTACGAGTAAAACTAAAAACCTTAAACACACAGAGACACAAAAAGAAAAAAAAAAGTCCAGACACGTGTTCTGTTTCGGTGGGATTACAAGGTGTTATATTTTGAAGTGCCTAATGATTTTGAAAACTTTCAGTTACAATTTTCTTAAAATAAAAATAATTAAAAAATCCAGGTACTACACAAATATTATGTACTCTAGTATAATGTCACGCGTGGTTAGGTTCTGGGAAATGTAATTACTCTAGATTAGCTCTGCGTCAGAGAACAGTCAAAGTAGATTTTTTCTTTGACCATCATAAAATGTATTAGTGGTGATAATACCGTTACAAATGCATCTTTTTTTTTTTTTTTTTTGAGTCATTGCCAGAGAATGTTTCTTGTTCTATCATTTAATCCGTCGTGGTGTCTTATCGCACTCTGGTCACTGAGCCATGGAATTGCAGCTCAATATATGTAAACATTGATTAATCATACATATCTTCGACGACTTAGTCCTGTCGACAAGCTTCTCTTTTTTCCCATTGCATCAGAATCCCTGGGTGATGAAGTCTTCCCGTGATGACCTGCAATTGAAAGGTCAAACATGAAACGGTTATTTTTATTCTTCAGAGAAAGAGCCGAAAGATTTCTGCTGGCGAGGAAGCGAGGCATATTTATGTGCAATGTTTCTCCAGCTCGATCCCCCCTCTTTTTCCCCCATGAAACTTCTATTGGAAAAAAACCAACACTCAACAAGAGACTCATTTTTTTATTTGCTTACTTGACTCCTCAGGAACTACTTTTCAGAAGAACAAATTAACCTTGACATGAAAATATATGAAAACAATTCCCGACCTTCATTTAAAGACGCTTCTTTTTTTATATACATATTTATTTATTTAAGTTCGTGGTGAAAATCAGAAGTTTTCTAACAAGTAACAAGGGTTTAAAGTTGCACTCCCAAAACAGACCAAGTATTTTACATCAAGTATTTCGGCCTAGAAATCCTGAATTCAACAAGGTTTATAATTAATCATTTCAAAGACACCAATTACATGAACTGTGTCCTTATTTTTTACGTTGAACTCGTAAACTTTAATAGTTATCCATGATATTTTTCTAGGAAAATATGTTTTTTTTTACGTCATATTACTTACATTTATTCAAACCATTGGCAGCCTGAATTTATCTCCTGGGAGGGAGGGAGGAAGTGACAAGTCCTTTCATGCATAAAAAATACGTAATACGATACTGTAAAACCTATAAAGTTCACCACCTTTGAAAGTTGAACCCCTGTCTAAGTTGACCGCTATTGCCAGGTACAGATCTTGTCCTGGATCATGTATATCAACCTAAATAAGTTGACCACTTGTCTAAGTTGACCGCTATTGTCGAGTACAGATCTTGTCCTGGATCATATGTATCAACCTCCATAAGTTGCCCATTTATCTAAGTTGACCATTAAAGTACTGCACAGCAGCTAGCCAACTTACTATGTGCTAAAACCAAGGGTTTTCGTGCGTTTGACCCTCAACGCTACCCCTCGCTGTACCTTTGAGTAGAACCAAAATGTCAAATTTAAGTAAAAATATACATTTGAGTTGTGGAATGTTAAAAAAAACTATTATACTTTTATTTATAGAAGGAAACAAAATTATCTGGGAGCAAACGGTAAGTTACATTATTGCAAAGAAAAAAAAAACTGTGATACTACAAGTACGAATACTGCATTATTATCTCTAATGAAATTGATCAAAAAACAGCAATTGGTGCCAGTATTAATATAGGAGTATGGGATACTGCTTCTCTAGAAGTTTCACAATTCGTATAGTTCAATTTCAAATCGCGCCATTGGGGCAAATTCAAATTTAAGCCTCGACGATGCATTTATAATTCCGTAAGCGAAGAGTGTTTGTGTGTTTAAAGAAAACAAATGGGTGTTTGTATATTTCAAAATTCAATGCCATGAGACTGAGCTTGTAACTCCAATACGAGAGAAAACGTGCAGAAACCTTCAAAAAATTTAAAATATGTTTTTCAATGATTTTTTCAAACACTTTTTGTTACTAAAAAATAAGATAACATTTTACGCTTCTAAAAATGGACTGATGGCAAAAAAAACACATTGTGTCCCTTTAAAAATGGACACAATGTTAAAAGAATTAACCATCTATGATTCCAGAAATGAACACAAAGCAAAACAAGTCAATCGTCTACGCTTCCCAGGAAAAACAAGTTAACAATCTATGTTTCCAAAAATGAACATAGTTCACCATCTGTGCACTAAAAATGAACATAAGGTTTCTCTCCAAAATATAGAGTGCTGAACCGCTGGTAAAAGAGTTCGATCTCGTTCGAGAAACGAAAGTAGAGAAAGAAAAAACAGTCAAAGACACAGGGGAAACGACAGAGGTGAGTTCAGCATGACTCCGGAAACTGAGTGAAATAACTGCCTAACCAGCAAGTCGTCACTAACATTGTTTGATTTGAACTAAATATCTAGTATGTCTAGAACCCTGGTATAGCATCCCCTTTTTGAAATTGTTTTAATTTTTTTTTTTTTTTTTTTTTTTTTTTTTTTTTTTTTACTTTTCAGAATTGGTAAAAATAGAGAATGAAAGGCAGCATGAAGATTATATGCTAAACCTACGATTTAAATGCATGTAAAAACGGTTGAACAAAATTGACCGCTTAATCTGCGTTGGTCAGCTTTTGGTTGATTTCTAGTTCATGTGTCACTTAGATGTAATTAGAGAGGTTATAGCTAACAGTATAGCTTCTAATAAGTTTTCAAAACTTTCAGCAATTTTCTGATAAACATATTGGTATTCAATTTTTTAAATAAGGAAGTGGTAACAAAATTATTTTTTTATATTGTGATAAAAATGCTTTGTTTTCCTGTTAGTTGATTATTATCAACAAGTATCGTAACTGTTAATGGAAACGCGATTTAAACTGTCTTACATTACAAAGACAGATCATCACTATAATTGGGGCAAACCTAACCTGGAAGCATCGTAATACTAACATTAAGATCTGTATAACCTTCACAATGCTGAGGTTTTCCCCAATCATAGTGTTGATCATTACCGTTATTATTATTTTTTAAATATTTTTTAATATCCGCATCTTTCAATAATTCTTAACAGTTTACAAAATTTGTAATTAATACGAGATCAGCTTAAAGTTACTCCTCTTGCACAAACCCATGATTTAATTTGCACGGTAGCCACGGGAACTCAGCTCTTACACTTCTTTTCATTTTCTTGTATTTTTTTTTTTTTTGACAGAATTATTGTTATTTACCTTAGAAAATACGTTTTAAAGGTAATATTGTCGTAATAAGCACAAAATTTGGTATCTGCAGCTGAATTCAAAATGAGGAATTGCTTTTTAAAGTTTTAACGCCTTCCTATTCAAATCCACTTTTCCAAAAGTTTTTTTTTATTATTTTTTTTTTAATTTTCTGCACATTAATCTGTATCTCAGAGACAGAAAGACGTAAGTCCAAAAATTTCAACTTCCGTTTATTGGTGCATTGAATGTAGAAGCCTATACCGAATCTTGCCATGCGAACGTAATTTCCTTATATTAAAAAAAATTAAGGTCAAAGAAAATTTTGAAAGGAAGTCTGTGGCGGGCCTGCGTCTAGGAGAGCCCATAGCACCTACAGCCTTGAAATTTTGTACAAAATTACTTCGAGCCCGAGGGGTTTGCACCTGGGGTTTTGTTTTTTTTTTAATTTTCAATTAGTTTTTTGTAAATAATTTTTTGAGCTCAAATTTCGCGTAAATTGCCTATTATTGCCTATTAAAGGGGTGAAATATTACTTGCATATCTTCATATTATGTATCGTTGGAAAGGGTAGAATTTTCTACGTTCTACGTAATTTCCATCAGATTGGGACTCAATTGACGAAATTCTTTTTAAAACAAACTTTTTCTTTTTTTGCCGACGAGAGGCCATGTAATCCTAGTCGGAACGTAAGGACCTCTGGCTCGGAATCGGTGTACTATTATTTTTATAAGTTTTATGTGGGGAGAAGGCTGCAATCCCCAGTGTTCCTCAAAAGACTTTTGATTTGTCAGAAATTAAGTAATGAACTAAACTATTTATGAATAAGCTGTTTCACAGAGATAAATGTATTCTTGTTGTAGGGGTAAAAGAAAAAATTATCATCCCGAACGTCATACCAGGGACGGCAATTACAAGGAACGCGTGCCAATTTGGCCTGTCTAAAAGTTTTCCTCCCACGCCTAAAAAAATAAAATAACTGAAAGAACTTTCGCTCTACGTCACAAAGCGGTTTGATCTCTCTTAAAATATAAAAACAGATTATTCCACTTCTTTATTTATCTATGTTTTATTTTTCTCCAGTGATAAAACTTTCCTACTACCTTCGCATAAAAACAACAAGAAGTTCCGTCCAGAACTAAACGAGACTACATGAAATACACTGCCAGCTCATTGACTGAGCTGGCGGTGTATTTCATGTATTTCTGCCTTAGCCCTGGCTATAGGTCGGTAACTTACTGAATAAACGAGACTACTTTCCCGTATCAAATATCGACTTTCTAGTATCTGATCAATATTCTCAAAATTCGCAACTCCAACGAACTATAGGGGGCACTGCAGTCACTGTCTAATGGCGGACAAAAACTAAAACAAACGCACGTGGTAACGAAGAAAATGCTAATAAGCCTAGTAAATTTTGTTCGTATGCATGATTTTTTCGCTTTATTATTTTTAAATTAATTTTCAAAGTCTTGTTGATATTCTGACCCACGTAGAAAGAAATGAGAATTCAAGAAGCATTACTAAACGTCAAACATTAATGCAAACTACGTAGTTCGTAGTTCTAAGCAGCCATTTTCACGATGTTGAATTCGATATTTATCAATTCTTGATAAAACTAAATAATAATTGTGACCTGACAAGAATAACAATTAATGCTAGAAAATTTAATATGACATTACAAATTATTACAAAAAGAAGATGATACTTCTTTGCTTTGCTTTGGCTAGCGCTTATTGTTTTACATTTGTAGCTGAGTTATTTCTCTCGAATCCCCGAATCAGTTAATTTAAAATTTTTCTGCTTCGATGTTTCTAATTTCTGAGTTACGATTTAATTATGTCATGATATGCAAATCATCTGCAAAATTCTTGCGGATATATGGTGGTAGTTTTCTTTTCAGTTGATTCACCATTATTTCTTTTTACTTATCGAATTCTGTAATCTTACTACCATTTTATTCCACTCGTGATAAAAATTAAAAATGGTTTAACTAAAAACGCGAAATCTCGCCAAGGCTACTTTGTTCGCACAATACTAAAACTATAACATTAAACAAATTTGGCGAAACCTTTCAGCTGAGAATAAAAGGAATAAAGTAAATTCTTTCTCGATTAAACACTTTTAATTTTGTTCTACGATAATATATTCAAGAAAATATTTTGCATACTGTCCATTCCAACTAAATGCTGCTGTAAAATATGGTTAGTTAAATTAATTTAAGATTAAAAAAAAACTCATATTCTTACAAATTCATACAAAACAATAAAATTTTTTACTTTGTATAACGTTATCCAAGTTTGTTAATCCAGAGTTTTCGCTTTCACCATTTCTCAATCAACTCATATTTTAGAAGGAAATAAGGGAAACTAACATTATTTTGAGAAGCTCGAGAATACTACTAAGGAGCGAATTAATTTCTGTAGCTGAAAGCAAACTAGAACACATCGATTGCGTTAATAAATACTCAGAACAAACTGCCTGTGTTTACGTCAACAGACACACGTGGAACGCAACGTGGCAATGTTTTAGTTTCTTCGGCAGTTTTGTAAATCACCGCAAGGTAGCGTATTCGAGCGCTGGAGTTGCGAATTAGCTAAAATCGCAAATTATTTCAAACATAATTTTTTAATAATTAAGATGATTTCTAGAAATAAGATATGCCTCGCTCATTTAAAGAATTAGATGCGTAAAAAATAAATAAATGAAGAAATAAAGTTGCAGCATCTTTTAAACAAGGCTGCTAATGCATTTTTTTCCATTAGAAAACAAAATCTTTAACCGCTTTCAAAAAGAAAAATAAAAGGAATTAAAATTAATAAGCTCATTAAAATAAATACATCATATCAAAAAAAAAATCGTTTGTTTTTCCTTTGTTGCCAGAAAATAATTTTAAAAATGAATTTATGTGCTTTCAAAATCAAATAAAAACAATAAAATACCAACTTCAAGAAATAATTTTCATTGTCGAAAAAAAAAACGTCTGCGCATATCAATATGTAGAAACTAGAAACATAAAGGACTCCGAATTTCTCCGCCAAAAAATGAATACATAAATCAAAACTTTAATGTGAAAATAGAAACAAATCACATTGAAAATAATTATTTCACAGTAAAAACCATAGCTGCGGAGTCAGAGTCGAAGTCAATCTCATTTTTGGGCAAAAGAGTCAGATTCGGAAGCCGAAAGTTTTTAATTAAAAGACTCGGAGTTGGAATCGGTCATTTTCCCTTTAAGTCTGCAACTCTGCCAATGTATGCGAAGTCGGAGTCGGACTTTCTTTGGGATATAGGAGTCGGAGTCGAATTTCCAAGAGTCGGAGTCGGTCATTTTTCCTTCGTGTATAAATTTTTGCCAAAGCTACGTAGTCAGAGTCGAAGTCGAGAAGTCGCAGACCGAATAATTATCGGGTACAGGAGTTGGAGTCAGGTGCCCCGAAGTTCTTGGAGTCGGAGTCAAGAGTTGTTCGTCAATTGCTATTTCCAACAAAATTTGTTTGAAGTAAATCCGCTTTTAAGTTCGGAATATGTATTGAGTTTCCCTGTGTAGGTGCTAATGTTAAGTGAAAGTTGGGTGCCGTCCTAAATTGAATGCAAAACTGTTCAAATTAAAAAAAAAAAATCTATCTTACGTATTCTTCAACAAAATCTTTTTCCTACAAAGCTTGTTTGAAACCAGTTTGATTCTAAGTTCAGGATTTATATTTGCCTTGAATTTCCCCGTATAGGCGCTAATGTTAAGTTTTTTTGAACTGTTCAAAATTGGACGAAAAATTTTTCAAACCAAAAAATGAAATGTGGGAATGAGGTGTCCTAGCCGAGATCTTTCGAACAAAAAAAAAAAAAAAATTGTTCGAATTGGACTTTTCACTCATAAGTTATTAAGGGGGGATAGACAGACAGTCCGACAGACATTTTCCCCCATCTCAATACTCTACTTTCCAATTTTTAATTTTTCGATATTTATTTAATTATTTTATTTATTTTTGACTTTTTTTTTCTTCCACTTTGGATGTCAATATCTTTTAAAAAATAGATATTTAAGCTCTACAACTGTAACCCATTAAAAACAAGTATTTTTACAATGGAATCAGGAAGTATGAGCTTTTGAATATATTTCGTTCAGATTTTATGACAACATAAAAACCAGGAAAAATTTTCCATTTCGCACTTTTTCACAAGTTTACGCGCATGCTATACAAAATATAACGAGCTGAAATACACGAAAATAATTGAATATATTAACGGCTAAACGTACTTCAAGCGCCTAAAATTTCAGGCTTCCAGTGTAATAAAATTTTGTGTAAACTGAGTCTAAATACGGCAATTTGGCGCAAAAAGCTAATCCGCCATTTTGGATCACATTTTTCGCAGATCCTAAAGCCTCAGGATTTGGACCTAGGAAGCTGAAAATTTGCATAGGTTAGTTTCAAAAGCATCTCTACACCTCTATAAAATTTCATCCAAATCAGAGATGGTCGAGTGGGAACCCCTAGTTCACTTGACATATAATGACTCATTCTTGTACTGTCATAGTTGAAGGGCGTTTACTGACAAGAAATTGGTCTTCAATTTACAATTCTTTATACATTCCCTATTGTTTGTTCATTTAGAAAATACTGACTTTGAAGCTTCACTAACACTGTTTTTATCAGTTTTTTATGTTTGTAATTTTAATTAAAATAAATAATGCAAGTGTCGTGGAGCGCGTGAAGGAACCCTTGGATTCCGTGGAACACAATTTAAGACACGCTATTTTTTCGACAATCGCATCTCAATGACTTAAAATTTTAGTGCTTTTCATTAAAACGTTATTTCACAGGTTCCTAAACTTTTACCCTTCGCTGCACCCTATGAAATATTAGAATTTTTGTCACGGCACCAATTTTCGTCATTGATTGATTCAGTCGATTCACGATTACTCGGATGTAGCGGGACCAAAGAAAAACTTCGATTTAATTTTTTCTAGTATCCAAGCACGATGTTGCCAGATTGGGGAAAATTTCCCCATTTAGGGGAAATCTGGTGCTCTCTGGTGAAATTTTGGGGAAATGGGTTTTGAGAGGAATTCTTTGGGGAAAATTTTTTTTATTGGGGAAAACTTGGGGAAAAAATAAACCTCAAG
Source organism: Uloborus diversus (assembly GCF_026930045.1). Classification (NCBI taxonomy): domain Eukaryota; kingdom Metazoa; phylum Arthropoda; class Arachnida; order Araneae; family Uloboridae; genus Uloborus; species Uloborus diversus. The sequence continues at coordinate 105,660,618 of NC_072731.1, forward strand.
GAAAAAAAAATTTTTTTTTTTTCGTATTTAGATTCGTATCAAGAAGTAGTAGTTACATTATTTGTATCAAACAGCGTTGGTTTAGCTTTGCTCAACTATATGGAATTCGCATTTCGCATTATGTGGAATATTATGCGACGGAATTCGCATTAATGTTCTATGTGAGTAACTAGTTACTACGTGAAACGGGTAAAAATAAGTGTGATGAATGTTCTTGGAAAAATATATACAAAAATCATAGTTTAAATGTACATACAGAAGCAGAGTAGTAAATGCAAGTAGAAAAAAAAACATTTCGCTATTTCTTATCTTTCAGGCGCTTGTATTTATAACTAGTTGCACCCGCATGGCTTTGCCCGTTGTAGAAAATTAAAAGGTCTTTTGGTTCCCCTTATATTTACAAATAATGCATGATGAATTTCTCGCCAATTGGCTTGCCCACGTTACGGTTCCACGTTATGATAGCTTAGTAATTTACTCGTCCATCTTATGATAATTTTGCCCTGGAAAATGTTCTTAAATGAATAGAAAAAGAACAAAATCGAATTTTCGAAAAATCGCTTAAAGGTGCACACCTCCATGCTACAAACTAATTCTTTGCCGAATTTCATGAAAATCAGCCGAACGGTCTAGGCGCTATGCGTGTCTCAGAGATCCTGACAGACAGAGATACTTTCAGCTTTATTATTACTACAGATAAAGAAAGATAAAGATAAAGAAGGCAAAAAAAAAAAAAAAAAAGCGAAAATGGGAAGAAAAAAGAAAGTTGGGGAATTTTATGAGAAAATTTGGCTATTTGGGGAAAAATAAATTTTTCAAGAGACAAAAATATTAGAGGAAGTCGATTCATTTTCTGAAAATATTAGTGGAAAAATAATTTTTGAATTTGGGGAATTCTGGTAGAAAACATCGCTTTTTGGGGAAAAATTGGAAGGGAATTGGGGAAATCTGGATTTGACCATCTGGCAACACTGTCCAAGCATGACTGTAATTAAACCAAACTAACTATCAACATTTATACACTGCATGAAAAAAAAAAGTTGTATGTGTGATTGTGTTTGAATCATTGTGAATTGACTTTGATCCTCACTTAGTTATTTTGTTGCCTTGCTAATAATCTCTAATATTGGATTTAAAAGAAATTATATATTATCCTGCAAATAGCTTCAGACAAAAAAGTCAGAATGTATCAAGAATTTTGTCAATATAAATATTCTTCCGAAAGTTAAAAGTACCAGCATTTAAAATTCATCCCAATTAGCAAAAAATCAACATCTTAAATAATCTTGAACTTTTAACTGTAAAGAGATCCTGAATATTTAAGAATATGCACCAAAAAAAAAATAAATAAATAAATAAAATAAAAATAAATAAATAATAATAAACGTTTTTGTGGATATGATCTACAAAACTGCATTATCAATGGTGGAGTTTCAATATCTCAAAACAGAGTGGTCCGTGTATATACAGATGGTTACAAAATAAATAGCTGTGTTGGTGCAGGTGTCTACTGTTTCTTGTTTTCTCTGCAAGGAGAAATCTTTCAAACATCGAAACAGAAGTCTGCATTGTTCTTGACATCTTAAAACAGGGGTTCCCAACCTGTAGGTCGTGAAGCATTTTTTTTTGTGTGTGGGGGGGGGGGGGCGATATTATTTATAGTTTTAAAAGGTATAACACAGCGTAGACGCCCCGTCGATTGCGAGCCTGTTATCCCGGAAACATTCTGGACCTTGTTTATTTATTTATTTATTTATTTATTGTCAGAGTAAAATTAAGAAACATTATTTTCTGGGGAAAAAACAAGCTTAACATTTGAATCAAAAAAATTTTGAAATTTATTAGATCTTTTTAAAATCCCTGAAAAGGCAACCAGTTTTAATATTTAAGGGGAAAAAAATCCTGTTTAGCTTTTGTCCGCAAAAGTTAGTATGGATTTTCAGATAAAACTTGGTATAAATGTTTTATAACTTTTTGAGAAAGGAAAACGTTATTTTGAACAGAATTTTATCTGTGGCGCAGCGAGGAGAGATCAGTCCCCACCACCCAGTGAAGTCGAACCTTTTATTTACCAAACTTGGAAAGTAGATCGGCAGTTAATTTAGGTTGCTAATCACTGGTATAACATTACAGATTTAAAAACTATTGCATAAGAAACAGAAATAGCAGCATCTTTATTTTCGTTTGTGTACAATATTTTGCACGTGAGCAACGTATAAAATCTGGATAAGTCCCGTCCTTTCCTGTTCAGGACTAGAGTCTAAAAATCCGATTGAGAGCGACTCTGCTACTCTATTGAAGGGCCCTGGAGCTCATGTCCTACTTCTGTTAAGTTGTTCCGTCATCTTTTAAGCTTCCTAAAGCACTCTTTTAAACTAAAGTTATGGTATTTTACGGAATTTTTATTTACAGGAGTCTCTCGTATAACCTTAATTCGGTCCGTGTAGTATCGAAACCGTGTTACTCGAGATTTTTTAAAAATAACTTTTAACTCTTTTTTTACACTAATTAATCATGTTCATAGTAAAATTCATGTCAGTATGTATCGTGTTGCATCGAAACCGTGTTAGACGAGACACTGAAATAATGTAAATCAAGGGATGTGTACCGTGTTATATCGAAATCAAGTTTCATATAAAAACGAAGTAAAACTTATTAGAGTTATCAAACATTAACAGAATGTATTAAACAAAAATGAAATTCCATCTTTTTTAATAACATTCGTGTTATATCAAAACCATGATGTATTAAATTTAAGTTTCGTACCGTGTAATATCGAAACCGTGTTATAATAATCGCATATTTGGTACCATGTTGTACCAGCACCGTGTTATATGAGTGACGCCTGTATTTATTGTCACAAAAGATTTTTTTATTTTGCTTTAATGTAAACCAATGAAAGATAATCCCTGTCGTGTATTGATTTTGCATTGTTGTATTTCATTAGAAAACCGTTTATACTGAAATTCAAGAAAGTGTGAAAGTAGAAGAATCCAAAGATGCTTCTCCTGTTAAGAAGAGCGTAAGTGCTTACTTACATTATGTATTAGATTTAGCTTTCGTCTAATACTGCGACCATTTTCGTTATGTTTAATATGCTTTTTAAAATATTTTTCAGAAATCACTCTTCCCATCATTTAGTAAGGTAAGGAATACCATTTTATTTACTATACCATATTTTGCAGATTATTCTTATTCTGTAAGAAAAAAAAAATCTTATAGTTTATTTGCACTTTTAATTTGTTTTCATTTATTTATTTGTGCATTTATTACTACAAGTTGAAGCTCATTACAAGACACAGAAGATTTACTAGAAGTAAAACTTAAATCATAGAGCAATAAAAATGGCTTAGAATATCACGTGAAATGGAAAATGAAATGCAAAATAATCGTATCGTTCAATCAGTGGCGTACCCAGCATGGGTGACACCCGGGGTGGTAATTTGTGGTATCACCCCCACCCCCTACAAACGTAAAAAAAAGTATTAATTTTAAAATGAAATTCTAAAACCCAATTTGGTTTCAGCCCCCTCCAAAGCGTGTCTCACAACGCAAGCGCTCCTTTTTCCCCGTGGTGATGCAACTACGTTTGATAGAGTAAATATAATTTGAACAAGGGGGGGGGGGTGATGCGGTTCTGAATTAAGTGCAGTAGACCCTCATTTTACGCGGGGGTTACATTCCACGGAAATGCCGCGTAAATCGAAACCGCGTAAATTGAGACCTAACAATAGTGTTAAAATAGGGGTTTGGTTCTGTAGATAACAAAATACTTCACTCTAGTGATGACTACTTGTAAAATAAGTTTAATGTGTACTTATATCGACTTTTATGCACAACATGCATAAAGAAAATATAAATTAATTTCGTGTTCTGGTTATAAAGAGGTAAGAGGAGCTGGCTATGATAGTCTTTGGGCAGTCATTAAGAATTTTTCCTTGCAATTTTTTGCAGAGCATTAACGCATCCATGATCACTTGCGTGATTTAAATGATAGAATCTTCCTTCACTAACAAATCAGAAAGATCATTTCTATTGTCTAGGAATGGCTCAAAATTTTCAATGTGAACGTTTTTGGTTGTGTGTCACCAACGTCGGTATCCTCGTTGGTTTTGGCCTCCTTGGTCACTCCTAAAAGCTCTTCTTCCAGTGAGTTCTGAACTGTGTGAGTTTAATAACTTTATTTCTGGGAAGAGCTCTGGAACCAATCGTATAAAATGTCTCCAGTGGCCCAAGCTCTATTATTAGCACGCCAAATGCAGTTGATTAAGCGTAATCTGCAATATTTAGGAGTTTGGTTTTTCAAAGAGGGGAAAATTTTATCTGTTTGCGTTGCCGCATCCGCGTAAAACCGAAACTCATCCGCGTAAAGTAAAATAAATGTATCAAATTTTAAACCGCGTATAATCGAAACCGCGTAAAATAAACCCGCGTAAAACGAGGGTCTACTGTATTCATATTTTTCAAAAACTTGCAATTCCACCTATGCTCTCACCCAGACGGGTGATACCTGGGGCGGACGCCACTGGTCAACCCTGGGCACAGAAAACAAATACTCAACCGGCAAGATTAATAGATCTATATCTTCATCTTATTGAATAGTAACTCAAGTTTTTGTCATCAAAAATATTCTTACAATAAACAATATACATAGTTAAATTTTATTTTACGAATTCATAATGTTTCAAGTGCATATTATTCTCGATAACTCACTCTTAATGAATGTTTTTTTTTTTTCAGTTTATTAATTAATTTATTCATTTAGTTATTTTGAAGGTAAACATAATAACTTCAGAGCTATACTTAATTTTCCGTTGGCCAAAATGTAATAAACATTGCACTGCACAATAACAGTCGCAACGGTTTTGAAGCATATTTAGAAACCTTTCTGCTAGTGAAGTGCAAAATGAAGCTTGCACGCATTACGAAGGCACATCATTAATGTTACTCTCTCCATATATATGTTCCTTCTTCTCTCGACTGTAATTTATTCTCACGACTGTGATAATTTTTCCTGGCACGAGCGGCACATTTTTAGTGCGGTAGGCTGCAGTAGTCCCATATTTTTTCTTTCAATTCCAGAATGAACCTTTCAAGAACGACGTATCCCATGACGAAGCGTAGTCAGACAACTGCTTGCAACAACAAGCAGATGTGAGAAAACACGATCGCATGCCATTGATTGAGACCGGTCCTTATTTTATTTGATATTGCTTTTTATGTCTGCAAATGAATTGTGGCTAATTTTTGTTACTCTTCTTAGTTACACTGTACAGAATTCCGAAACGTTACTAGTAATTTCCATGGAACATTTCATGATTTCACAGGTTTTCACCCATTGCCTGGGAAAATTAAGCATCTTTGTCAAAAAACTTCCTGAATTGCTCCAAGTTGAAACGAATGCAGACTTCTCATTCTCGGGAAATTTTTTTTAGCTACCAGTATTAAGTGTATTGGCTTAAGGGTGATTACGACCCATCCAGACTGACTATGCTCCTACTGAGAGCGAAGAAGTCTCTGGATTCCGCAGCTTTGCAAGAATTGCAAGTAGTGCGAGATGCTTGGTATTTGCAATTTTGTCTTAGCGTTGGCCCTAGTTGCAAGAATGCTTTTTGAACTTTCTTGGCAAATCAGGCAGGCGTTAAGTTACTACTTAAAACCTACTTAAATCTTTCTAAAGGTTCCAGAAACATGACTGGCTTTAAATCGGAGATATTTCAATATCATTTAGAAAGATTTAAGGATGATTTCAGGAAGGTTACTGACTTTTACCGGGATACATTCCTGCGTTTTGCAAGATATGTTACTGGCAGAAATCGCGCACATCAGCTGCCCATTATTTTCCAGGAACGTTTCTGAATCGTTTTTACAGTGTAGATGTTTCGTTATATCAAGGGTGTTCATTCCCCAAAGAGCAATGGTTCTCAAGTACCGCAGAGAGCGAGATCAACCCCGAAAAATGAGAAGAACACTACGAATAATTTTAATGGCTCAGCCTGTGTCACGACGGTCCCCCTGGTGGACAAACCTGACAAAATTATATTCGAACGTTAAATAACAAAGATAATGACATTAACAATATCCTTTTAGTTCATGGCACAACTATGTACGAAGTTATTTTCTGAAAACGTTTTGAATTATAGTCTTTAGATAAAGTAACTTTCGTAACTAGAGGTGAAGTTGCGTTTTTGGTAACCCTTACAATCATAGATGTTTTTGATGCCTTTCTAGAGGATTTTAGCGTGTTTCATTCTTTAAAAACTGGAAATACATTTCAAAAAATTTTGTCAAGCATGTTTTCGCAAAATGTAAATTTTAATGAAAATAAACATCTTAAAAAATGGAAAACGAGAGAAAAAAAGTATTGGGGTTTTTTGAAAACGTATTAATTACACTTGAATGTTCTGTTTTTGTTTTTCTTAAAAAACAGAATCTCAAAAATGAGTGTCAATCTTTTAAATACAGAATGTCATTAAAATATTCACAAAGCAAATGTAAAGAACTTTTTTTTTCTCGATTCGAAATGCTGTTCATTTGGATTTGGCATGATGTATCAAAAAATGTGTTGGTTTTTTTCCCCTCAAAATATAAGTATCGTGTGTATATTACCTCTTCAATACTTATATTTCTGTTTTTTTTTTTTTTTTTTTTTTTTTTTTTTTAATTCAGATTATTTTATCATTAAAATCAATTTGAGATTTTTCATCAAAGAATGTGTAGTGCTAAGTACCATCTAAGTATTTTCTGTTGATTATTCACTAAACTGAAAACAATGAATCTCAGTGTAGTTATAACGTTTATTAAATCACTTGCGATCCTTCAATCAGGAGTCTTTCAACACATTTTCAAGTGCATCTTCCATCGGGAGACCTGCATCGACTATCAGTCAAACATCGTCTGAAGTGTATCATCCAATCATTAAAGAAGTAAAAAAAGAAGAATCTTCTGGGCTTTTTAATGACCCTTTACAAACTGTGTCTCACGAGCAAGATTCGATTGAGGCAAGTTTTGCATGTGGTGTGACTCCCTACTAATATTCCCGGCGGTTTACTTAATTGGCCATCCAAAGCTCGCTGCGTTGTTTTGAGTTTCAGATGTGTGTCATACTTCAAAGCAATTGACATAAATTATTTTTTATTTATTTATTTATTTTTTTTTTTTTTTGACGCACTTGAAGACATGTAGAAAACTTAACACTAATGTGTTAGCAGACATAAATTAAATGCATGCAGCATGTGGCAAAAGTAGATAAAATTTAACCCTTCAGAACTCGCGCCGTGAGCAAAATACTCACACATCAAGAAATGAAATAATATCTTTAACATTTTACTTCATCAAATTCTATCATTCTTTCTAATGCTTGGTGTTTAGAATGAACAGTAAATGAAATATTTTGAACTAAAAAGCATTTTAAATATTTGTTGAGAGAAGTTGGTTTGTGCAAAGTTTTCACACACGTTTTTTCACGTCACTCATTTTGCGTGACTTCCGAAGGACTAAACGAAAAAAAAAACGACATAAAGAAAAACAATACACTAAGCTAGGTTAAATCAATTATTATTTTCTTGTTATGATTTCATTTTCAAAAAATTGAAAAGAAAAAAAAAGATAAGCCTTCCTCTGTAGATTTTAGATGTTGATAATACAACAAAAATGTTTCTATTGTAGCTTATGTCCTTACAGTTGCTTCATGTAGGATTATGACGCTTGAAAACACATTTTTACTTTCTTTTTTTCTGAAGTATAGCTAAAAGTATACTTTTTCTTATTGACTGTTTCTAAAATGCAATAGATCAAGACCGCAATTGTTGGAGTTTCTACTGAAGAAAGCTATATATATAATGAGAGGCTACTAAAAACTGGGGGATTACCAAACCAAATACTGAAATGGATGAAAGAAAAAGAAAGAGAAGAAATTAGAAATTAACAGTTTTAAGGGGGGAGGGATCAATAATTCACCATCCATTAGAGAAGTTGCATAAATCCAGAAATTTGAAGCATATAATTCATCGAATTTGCTTCCGAATTGTTTCCAAGGAATATAACCTACTGCATTAATAAAACTCTTATCGTACTCTAGCGTAAGCGTAATTTTTACTACTTGTTTGCACATTTTGGTTCTAGCAAAAGTAGAACTTACTGCCGAGAAGGAATCTGCCAGCTCTTAGGTAGCCCTGCCGTAAAAATAAATGTAAACACTTCCAATGATTCCTCCCCCCCCCCCCTTTTCATCAAAAGTTCCTGCTCCCAAACTTCTTTTCTTGTCTCTCAATCCTTGGATGTCTTGCATTTTTAGTATCGAAACTGTAATTAATAAAAACTGCGACACACTATAAAATTGGAGCAGTACTTTCAGAATCGTCACGCTATTAGAATAAAACAAAATTTGGGAGTGAAAATTGTACCTCATGAGTTATTTTTTGGAATTTCGCCATGAAGCAGGTGAAGGTTAAATGTTATTCTAGTGCTATGGAAATCAATGACTGCTTAATGAGTGTGTCGGTTTTTCGATGCAAATTTCCTTCTATGGTAAATTCTGTAAAGATTAAAAATTTCCCTTTATTTTTTGTGTTAAATGCATTAATAGCATGATTTTGTCATTTTTTTTCATAATGTTGGACTGTAAATCAAATTGCTATTTTACCCTTAAATTTGAAATTTATTTCACAATAATTTAAAAAATACAATAATTTCCCTTCCAAATTTAGGATACAATACTCTGTTGAATATTTTGGAAAAAAAAAATTTTAAAGTAGGGTTTTTTTTTGTTTTTTTTTTAGTGATTGCAACGTGCATTCATTTTTTTTCAGACAATGTGCAACATGTACCATACAAAATTTTTATTTTGGAGAACTTATTTCTTATTTTTATTGTTTTTTTTCCTGTTAAAATTTTTACTTGAAAAGATTTATTATTTACCTTATTTTAATTTTTGGTAGAAAAAATATTCTGTGTCTCAGCACAAAAGAATGTGTTATGTTTTTTGGTGATTTTTAAAATGTGTATAGTGTAATTTTCTCATGGATCACTTTTATTACTATTGTTTTTTTCCCCGTTGTAGAAAAAAGGATCATTGACATCTTCTTTTAACAAAGCATCTAAGGATTTGCAATCAAAAGCTGAAAAAGCCATTTCTGATGTTAACGCTCAAGTACAAAGCAAGACAGAAGAAGCTTCTAAAAATATTTCTGATTTACAAAACAAAGCAGAAAAAAACATTTCCGATTTAAAAATTCAAGCAGAAACTCAAGCCCAAAAAGCAGACTCTGAGTTGTCTAAACTTAAAGATGAAACTGAGAAAACAGTTGCTGATGCAAGTTTACAATTACAAAATAAGGCTCAAGATACGGTAACTGATCTGCAGACCAAAACTGAAAATTTAGTATCTAAAACCAATACGGAGATACAATTGAAAACAAAAGAACTTAAATCTGGTTTAGATAATGCTCAAAAGAAAGCTGTTGATTCAATTTCATATGGACAATCGCTACTTCAGAGCAAAACCCAAGAAGCAGAATCGAAAATAAAACAAACACAATCTCAAGCTGAAAAGGCTGTATCGGATGCGAATACTTATATTCAGACAAGAGCAAAAGAAGCAGAGAATAAAGTACAAGATCTTCAAACACAAACAAAGGACGCTGTATCATCAAAAATAAAAGAAACTGAATCGGCGGCACAAAATTTGAAATCGAACGCTGAGAAAAGTGTCGCCAATTTAAATGATCAGCTACAGTCTAAAGCACTGGAAGTGCAATCCACAGCTGAAAATACTTTGTCGAGCGCAACTAGCCAATTGGAAGCAAAAACTCGAGAAGCAGAAGCTAAAGTGCAACAGTTTCAGTCAAAAGTTGAAAACACTGTAGCTCAAGTTAGTCAACAGCTTGATGCAAAAGCTCGAGAAGCTCAAGGTGCTGTTCAGAATTTACAATCAAGCGCAGAAAGAACTGTATTAAATGCAAGCAAGCAGGTTGAAGATAAAGCGAAACAAGCTGAGCAAGAAGTTCGAAACGTTCAATCGATGGCTGAAAAAGCTGCACTTGATGCAACAACAAAGTTAGAAGAAAAAACCAAAGAAGCTGAACAGGCAACTCAGAAACTTCAGGCTAAAGCAGAAGAAACAGCGTCCAATGCTGTGAAGCAGCTAGAATCTAAAGCTCGTGAAGCTGAATCCGCTGCTAAAGATTTGCAGTCCAAAGCAGAGAACACCATCCAAGCCAAATCCCGGGAAATAGAATCCACTGTTCAAGGTGTTCAGTCTAAAGCATTAGGTACACTTTCTTCAACAGCAAATCAGTTACAAAGTAAAGTTGGGGAAGTAGAGTCGAATGTTCGCGAAGCACAAAATAAAGCAGAATCTACTTTGACATCGGTTACTAAAGACGTGGAATCGAAGGTGGCTGGTATGCAGAACAAAGTGCTCGACATGACTTCATCGGCGGAATCTGAAATAAAAAATCGTTCAAAAGAAGCAGAAAAGCAAATTTCATCTTCTATGAAAGAAGTTGAATCTCAAATACAAAAAACACAGGCGAAAGCTGAAGATTTCGTTGCCACAGCTAACTTAGAATTCAAGTCAAAAAGTAAAGAAGCAGAAGAACGGCTCACACAAATGAAGGGTGATGCTAATGAAGCCGTTTCTAACGTTAGTGCGAAATTTCAGGATACAGAAAGCCAGATACAAGCAAACTCGAAAGAATCATTTGAGAATTTCATGCCCAAAATGGCTATGGGAGCTCTCGCTGGACTCCCTGGCTTGCAGAACAGCTCGGGTGCGGATGCAAGCGGTGGCGTTCAGAATTTAATGTCCACCATTCAAGAAGTCCCACGGCAAGCTCAAGAAGTCATTTCTCAGGTACAATCAAAGGCGCAAGACATAGCTACAGATCTGAAGCAAATTCCCACCATAGCTAAGGAAACTATTATGCAAGTTCAGTCCTCTGTTATGCAACAAGGACAAACAGCTGTACAGAATCTCCAAACAACGGCTGAGGAAACAGTGACAAAGGTAATTTGAAACTAATCAGTTAATTGTTTAGTACTCTAATAAAAACTTCAACAATGAACTTTCTACGTTATAATAGTTTCAAGTTCTTAGCATAAAATATTAAAATACAGGGTGTCCGAAAAGTCCTTGACACATTAAAAAAATTCATAGAAAACCAAAAAATTGTCGTATGAATTTGTAGTTTACACCATAATACTTCACAGGTTCAAGAGTTTTTATGACATCGAAAAAAAAAAAATGAAAAGCGGGAAAAAAAGAAGAAAAAAGGCATTTCGCCAGGGTGTCAGTATTAGAGGTTCGACATCGATGAAAAAACATCAATGTTTCAAAACATCGATGTTAGAAATTAAAACATCGATGGTATTGATACATCGACCAAAAAACATCGATGTTTCCAAACATCGATCTTTTTATCAATGTATAACATACGTTTTTGAATATACTACACTAATTTAAGCAATACAAAAGAATACGTACCCGACGAGTATATTGAAAATACTGAACTTCAAATCATGAATATAATTTAAAAAGAATAATTTCGCAACATCTTGGTAATATAGTAGGACAAAAATTGATAATAAGACAAGAACCGATTAATACAAACTAGTTATAGTAATAAGGAAAGATTTTTAAACTGAATGAAAAATGTATCATAGCATTTACCGTCAGTTGAATGACGAGAAAAAGTTGTGCTAATTATTTTAAAAATAGAAAATTCATTCCGACAATTATTTTTAAGAGCAAGAAACATGTGTTGTACTGTTAGTTAATAATCAAACACAAATTGTTAGTAATAGAGGGACGACTGGTTGGGGAAAGTCGATAAATAACCCCGAATGTTGGTGATGACAGTTTGCAGAAAAAGCAGTTTGTTTACTTTGTCCCCCAAAAGCGAATTTCTCTTTTCGCAGACTATCCCACCAGTCAGAGAAACATCTCTTTACGATGAAACAGAAGTTGCCATCACTATCAAATACTTTAAAGCAACTTTTACCAGTTCTGAATTTTTAAAGTTATACTTTTCACCGTAGTAATGTATAGAATTTTCATTTAGTTTAAGAACTGGAGCCTTGAAATAGACTGCAAGACGCTGGCACCAGAATACCAGCGTCTGGTTCTTCCAATAGCTTTTACCTCTTCCTCACTCTCTAGTTAATCTTCTACTATCTTGTAGTGATCTTCCCAAAAATCATCCTCTACACAGAAAAACTGATCTTATAAAATGGGTGCAAAAAATGATTTTTTTTTTAAGAAAGTCCATAAGTAAACTTAATTACATAGCGAGAAAATTGGAGCAAATTTTATGATAATTTTCAATTAAAATGCAAAAACATCAACATCGAAGAAACATCGAAACCAAAACATCGATGGTCCAAAAACATCGAAAGTAAAAAATGGATGCTAAAAACATCGATGTTTTATCAAAAACATCGATGTTTCCAAAACATCGACATCGATGTCGCACCCCTAGTCAGTATATGATATGCTTGTAATTCTTTGTTTAGTAATTTTCATTCCTTTTTGCGTTTTCCCATGTCAACAAAACCGATTTAAAAGTTACTTTGAAATTGTCTGGGGGTCTAGGAAAATTACAAATAGTTCCTATTAGGGAAAAATTGCATTCTGCACTGAATCTATACTATTTCACCATAAACATTGCCGCCATTAATCTCAGTATAAGTGGGTGGAGAAAGCATGTGTGTATGTTGTCATTTTCAGAATTTATGGCTTGAAAATTGTTTAAAAAAAAAAAAAAAAGACTTTTTTTCGCTTTAACTGTATGATTCTTAAAAAATGAAAAGAATCGAAAAGAGATAGAAAATTCAGGAAACCGAGTTTTGGGAGTGGAAAAAAAACACACAATTATACTTTGTGTGATTTATCTCTCAGTTAATTCATTTTTAATTATACATTTTAATGCAAGATGCCTCTGTTTTGTTTTTAACCGATTTAGGTCGTAGACGACGGTACTGCCAACGTAAATGATGCCGTTGTTAAAATTCAAGCCGGAGTTCGTGGCTACCTCACTCGGAAATCATTGAAAGGAAAGAAAGAATCGGCTGATCCCTCCTCTACAAATAACGGTAAGTAACCGAATATCAGTACAATTCTTTGAGCTAATAAAACTTTGTTGCCATTCTGTTTACCAGCAGCTCACATTTGTGGTTATTTAACAGTTTTTTTCTTATAATTTACCAGGCTTTTATTCATTTTATATTCTTATTAAAGAGAACCAAATAAGATTTCCGCCACATTCAATGCAAGAGAGGAAGGGACCATCTCCGACTCAGGGATGTCCCGATGGGAGGTCACTGTGACCTCCCAATAATTTCCTTATTCGGCAAACTTTGTCTGACGATTCGACAAAATTATCATCATTCAGCAAGGATTGGGACTTCCCAAATGTCCCAAAAATTCGGAATTTTTGACGAATTTTTGGGAGACCACAGTGACTTTCCCTAAAGACGCTTCTGCTTTTAACTGTTGTATAAAGAGCTTAAATGATTTAGAATTTAGAAGTTGCTTTTTTTTCCAACTGTGTTTTTTTTACCATATTTGAGTGAACGTAATAGCGATGTTTGGGTCGAGTTGATACATTGCGCTAGAGTCGGGGGGGGGGGATTTGAGAGCAAAAACATCCCCCTGAGACCATGGTTTTAACACTATTACTAATCCTAATACAGTAGTTGATACACACATAAGGTCCATTTTAATTTAGAAAAACCCTCCAAGAAGTAATTCTGACTCCGCTGCGAACCCACTTAATAATTTAACTTTCCCATTTTTTTTTTCTTTTCCACAAATGTTTAAAAATGGTGGGAAAAACTGGAAAAAAGGAAAGAAATTCCTCTTGCAGTATTTGAAAAAAAAAAAAAAAACATATTTCAAGGAAGATAGTCAAAAAATAGGAAAATCAAAATGTATAAAATATGTATCAACTGTTGTACCCGGTCTCCCTTATATCAAAAAAAGAAAAAAAAAGAAAGAAAAGAAAAAAAAAAAACACTAAGAATTTCAGAAGTATCTTCTGAGTAATATTTATCATCTTCAAAAATACACGTGTGCATCTAAAAATTTGCTTGATGCAAAATATTTAGTATTAGATATTTTAATGTGCATGCTTGATCACTTTATTAATACTTTATTGTCAGTTGGATCTCCGTTTATTTTTCAGCAAAAAAAGACAAAGTTCACTCTTCTTTTTGGTGTGTGAGAAAAGAAAGCACTCTAATTGAATGTGGTCGAAATTTATGTGTCTCCCGATTCCTTTAATGTGTAGTTTAACTATCAGTGTATATTTGTAGATGTGTTAATGTATGTAAATAACATAACTATTACAAACATTTTCTTTTTGTTTTTAAAAACTTGCTTGGATTGATTTTCAGTCTCCAATCAAAAAAATGGTTAAGTAAGTAAATCATTATTCGCTTTATAACTTTTTTTAGTAAATGTTAATTAATTAACCTGTATTATACCTCATAAACTATGATAATTTTTATATTCTTTCTTATTCATCTTTTGTAATAAAGTTTTAGACTAAGAATTCTGAATAGTGAGCACTGGCTACCAGAGTCATAAAAAATGGTAGCCATTTTTTAAAAAATATATATTCAGCTCAAAAAATAAATAACCGTAACGGTTTGCTCCGAATTACGTTGCCAAAATAAAGTCGACTGATGCGCTGAATGTCTCACAATTGGAATCGTGTTGTCTATGATTTATGTTTTTTAGTATCGTTTTCAATGAAATGGTAGCCTTTTGGCGAATGCCGACCGTTAATCCCGAACTTTTAATTTGTGTAGAGACACGTATTGTCCATTTGATAACAATTTCTTTTTAAATATTAATTGCATGCAATAAATTCAACAAAACTAATACTTATGCACGTACAAATCACGCATACAGTGGCGGATCCAGCCGATTGTTTTGGGAGGAGCCATCCGAAATTTTTGAACAAACTCCGAAATCCCCAGAAATTTTATTAAAATGAAGTTTTAAAAACTTAATTTCGGGGTATCGGGACATTAAGTGAGGGGGTGGATTTCAGAATCTCCCTTGAAAATGTTTCAAAATTTAAATTACCGTGTAATTTTTGAAAATTAGGAAACTAAAAACGCATTTTGTCTATTTTTGATGATGTACCGAGAAAGGTCGGCTTTAGGTGCTGGCCCCAAAATATTTTTTGAAAATAAAGCTGAGAAACCAAAATACTCTGTCATTATACATCGAGAAGTTAAAAGAGGAGGGATGCTCTTCTAGCTCTTCATCTATCCATCATAAAAATGCACCTTTAGGTAATGTTTGCTTACATTTCAGGAAGAGTGAAGGTGCTTAGAATCCTTCATTTCTGGAAATATTTTGCATTTGAGGCTCTAAAAATTCCATTTTTAACTATTTTTATACATATTTTAGAAAGAGATGGAAAATTCGTGAGCTCCTCCAAAAACCTTCTTTTAAAGCTATTATCACGATATAAACTAGGGAGGGAGGGGTTCCTATCAAAGATCGTTTGTAATTGAAGTCCCAAAAAATTTCATTTAAGTTGCTTTTAAGCAAGTTAACTGATAAGGGCTGGATAAGCTAGTTTCTGTTGACAGTTTTGCCATATACTTAAAATGCAATTTTTTTACTACATATCAAGGCATTTGTGAAAGGGTATGGGAAAAGGGGTTCTCACCCTAGTTTCGAAATTAAAGCCATAAAAACGAAAATTTAGGCTCTCTTTGGTCTTGTAAACAATAGGTATACTCTGAGAACCGCAGCATTTAGAGATCGTCCAAGTGTCTGTAGTTGGAATCAAGAAATGATGTAAAAGATGGAGAAAAATTTTGGAAATAAGTTTTGTTTTGAGGGTAGGGACATAATTTATCTCCCAATTAAGGCCTATACTTCTTTTTCAGTATAACACGTGTTAAATTTTGTTATCTTCTCATAATATTTTTTTTTCTCTTTTTTCTTAAAAAAATTCCTACAATCACAAGGCTTTGGGAGGGGCCATGGTCCCCATGGCCCCCCTCTCCGCCCCTGTACGCATAGGTAGTTTATACAGTCTGTATGAGGAACTGTCAGAGGTCAATAAAACTTCGGCCGCCCGGAAGCCTAAAAATATACCTTTGTGACTTAATTTTTTTTATGAACGTGAATCTTACGAAAGCCACGTTATACTGAATTTTCCTCTAAACTCTGGGAAATTATTTGTCTGGTGCCAAAACTTTTCCCTGACTCCAGGGGTAGAAGTATTCTTATATATCCTATATTTCCTATATTTTCAAAAAAAAGCATCAAAAGTGTCCTGTATTTCCTATATTTTTGCGAAATGCCTTATATTTCCTATATTCCCATAGTTTGTTATAAAGATTTATAGAAAATGACTATAGAAATGCCTTTAGGTTACTTGATTTGCACTTTATCTCACAAGTTGACAAAAGATAATCCAAGACTGCTTAAAAATGAGATACATAAGTATAATTTTTTTTTTTTATGTCTGCCGGTACCCGCTGTTTAAATTTTGTTGTAAGTGTAGAGTATTTTTACAAAATTTAAAAATTGTTTTAAGAGAAAGCTTCAGTTATCCATATTTTATGACGAGCTCTCCAAACTTTTGATAAAGCACTTTGTTAATGAATCTTCACTAGCACCAAAATGTGGTGAAGGATCAGTCATTATTAATACAAAAAAAATCTATTTTAAGTATTTAAATGTAGGTAATTATGCAAAAAAAAAGAGATTAATGTAAAAATTTTTGAAGAATGGGGATTTGATGTACTTGGCAAAAGATGAAATGCAGAAAAGTGTTAGGTAAAAACTTTTCCAAAATATAAATAATCAATGATTGTAAATAGTTGTATTAACTGTAAATAGCTTTCAGATTGTTCAAATTTGTTTTATAATTTTTTGTATTTAAGTAAACTTATTTTCTTATTACATTATTCTTTCAGGAACAGGAAACTCTAGCATTTTTATTTGGGTTTTTAAACTGTATGCAGCATGATTCATTGAAATCATTGATAATAATTGGTGCAAAAATAATTAGAAAAAATAAACTACAGTTGGCGCCGCTTAATGTGATCAGTGATCATGGTTAATGTTATCATTCGCTTAATATTATCAAAATTACGAAGTCCCGAAACACTTCTATATTACCATGTGTTAAAAAAATCGGATATTGTAATCAGTGCCTTGGTTTATTGTTATCAGCTTTCCATAAAATTTCAATTTTTTCCCCTTTTTTTTCTCCTCAATCAACAGAAATACAAAGGCAAATCCTGACACGTAGCTTCCAGGAAAACAAGTTTCCCTTTTACCAGTAAAGCAGAAGATTTTTCTCCCTGCTTACACTGAAACCTTCACTCTAAACAGCCAAACATTTCCAAGATTTAGAAAAGGTGCAATGATTTAGCTGTCAAGGAAAAAAATTACGTTTTAAAACACTTTAACAATTTCACCGTGATGAGTCACGGAAATGCTACAGAAGAGCTGATGAGTGACGAGATTTAAAACAAAGTAAAGTCGATTAAAAATTTAAACAAAAAACGAAACAGTGCCGGAAAAGATGGTGAAGTTGAATCTGCTTTAAAACTGCGGTGTGCGAATGTCAGGGAAAAGGATGCGCAAGTAAACGGTCCGTTAATGCGACAAAAAGCTGAAGATCTTGCTTTTAAAATGGACAAAAAAGACCGACTCAGTAGCATCGGACGAATGGTTTAATCGATGGAAAAAAGAGCTATTCCATTCTGCTAATTTAATAATTTATAATTTAAAACTGCGTTTAGTTGAGTCATTGTAATTTTAATTTGCAGCTGTAAAAATCAATGCTTCTTAATTGAAGGAAAAAATCATTTTGTGCGTCCTGGATTATATTTGGATATTGTTAACAATCGGTTATTGTTATCAAACTACATTTGTCCCAAAGGGATCACATTAAGCGGCGCCTACTGTATGTATTGTTTATTTTTTCACATCAAAATCATTCATAAAAACATGTCCTATATTTGTCCTATATTTTTTGTGGAAAATGTCCTATATATTAGAAGCTGACCACTTCTACCCCTGCTGACTCCCTAGATTTTACCATTTCTGTTGGTCTCTGTATATTATATGTAATATTTTAATTTGTAAATTACTCGCTAGATAAAATTTTAAGTTATGAGAAATCGTGTTTTACAGAACTCTATTAATATCCATTGAAAAATAATTCCAACACAAAACGTTTGATATTAATACGACCAATATTCAGCGAGATATAAAACGCAGCATTTTGTGACTTACACCTCTTTACATTCGCCGTCAACAACGCCTTTTGGAGGGAAAATATAGCGGTTAACATGGGTTTAAATTTACTAAATGTGTGCATGGAATGAGGTTTTTTCAATTGTTCGAGGTTTTGTAGTTTGTTGTTGCGTATCATGGCATAACATTTGCATTTATTTTTAGATATCAATGAAAAATAAAAACTTTTTTTTTACTTCGACAACCTGTCATTTTTCTGAAATGGCAATGAGTTCAAATCTTATCTTCTGTATGGTCCCTTAAAACTTTGAACTCTAATATCTCCTTGAATTTTGGTCGCACAAATGTCACATTTTCTGTGTTAGTAATATTTTTCATTGGATATTATTTCCCTCAATATAAGTTAAGGGACCTAAAGCCCTTATAAAATATTAAATTTTGGATTTTTTACTCATTTTAATTTTCGTTTCATACTTTCGCTATTTGATTTTGAACTCTGCAACTGATTTTGAACATTTTTGCAATTGGAAGTATGCATCTAAGACTAACGGTTGCGAAAAAAAAGTCTTGCAGGTTAAACCGAAACACACTGTATACAAATATAGGGTACCAGGCTTTACAAGGTTTTGGACACTACGGTAAAAACCACAGTAAATACCGTGGTTTTTACCGTCCTGTCCAAAATCCTTGTGTCCAAAACTACATGTTTAGAGGAACTGTGTTAGGTGAGAAAATATCAAAAACAGAACAAAATGTGTCAAAGTTATGTTTTATATTGAATATTTGTTCAATGGTGAGCATTCAAGTATAAATATAGTATATGTAACTTATTTATACAGCTGATTCGAATCCAGTTAAATGGAAGTTGAATTCTTTATTAAAAATTTCTATTTGTACGCATAAGGTTTTCCCCCCTCATAATAGTAACCACATTTTTCGACATTTATGCATGTGTGCAAATGAAAGTGTTCAAAATATAGTGCAATAATCGACTTAAATGCAATAAATGAAAATTTTTAAACTAAAATGGAATACAACTCCTTTGAGAACCTTTTACTGCTTTGTAAAGATTTTCTTCCATTGGCTATGGTGCCCCCATTTCATGAGCTAAACACCAAATCTTTAATCTCTGATTTAAAAAAGAGTTTTCGTTAAAACATCATGTATAAATGCAGAAACCATTTTAAAAAATAGGCTTTTTCTGCACCTAAATATTACACATTTAATAACATTCTATGAGTTGTAAATGAGTTCAGTAATGGATATGTTCGAAATTCGACCATATTCATTGCTGAATATTTGAGAAAACTCTACGAGCTGTTGCATAAGGGAGTTTTTATGTAATAGAATTATCAGCATTTTTTAAAGTAAAATATTTTTTAAATGAACATTCCGGAGAAAAATATTAATAAATGCTCATTAATTAAAACTTATTAATATTTACATTTATGCATTACGAATATTGCGGTAAATACGAACTGATCATATTATACACCTTCAGCTTTAGCATTTTAGGACAGTTTAAAACCCTTTTTGAACAGTTTTAGACAGTTTAGGATGGTAAAAACCACCTGTTCTGTCCTAAACCAGTTTCGGACAGTCCAAAACCCAACACAGCAACTAATTTATCGGTAGTTCAGCCGGAGTACCAGATAACTTAATTAAAAAAGACTCACCTAATAATAAGGGAGCTTCAAAATTACTTCATATTGTAGATGAGAACAAAAAAAAAGGGCAACACTTTTTTTTAAAATAAAGTCAAATCAATATAGATGGTAGTTGATAGGGATGTTATAGAAAACAAGAGAATCGCCAGGGGGATAAGTGATAAAAGGCGTTTTAGAAAAAACTTTGGCGACAGAAATCGTGAAAAAGATTTTAGCAGTTGCGTGGGACAGATGGGGAATCTTCAAACATTTTGTTAGTAGCCCAAGTTACAAAAAAAATAAAAAATAATAGATACATTGGAAAATTGCAAACAAACTGCAATGGTTAAAGCAAAATGATGAATAAAGCAGAAAGTAAAAAGGTTCGAAATGAATATATATATATATATATTAATCCGATTTCATCACAAGTGCAACAATACAACTGTTCCAAACTGCTCACCGTTCAAAAGAACGGTCGTTCATTTTTTAAGTGAACGAACAGATCCGTTCATTTTAAAGATTCGTTCTTTTTGAGTCGTTCGTTCATGAAAGACACATCTCTAGTCTGAATGAACACGTTGTTGAACGAGTGTGTGTGTGTAAAGAGATTATTCGCTTTATTTTAATTTAATTTTTAATCGAAAAATTTCCTAAACAGCAATTTTTATTCTTTGTGTGCTCACCATTCATACGGGGCTCACAGTAGAAGGGCATTTAAATGTTTTTTATATAACTTGTTCGGTCAAACAGCACAGGTCCTGTTAGCTTAATCGGACCAGCCGGTTATTACACTGCAAAAAAAAAGCTGTTGTTTTTACAGTAAAATACTGGCAGCTCGCATTCCAAAGAAAAACTGCAAAAATTACAATTCTAAACTGTAAAATTTGCAGTAATATACTGTTTTATAATAGACTTTTACTGTGAAATTTACAGCGATAAACTGTAAAATTAGCAGTAATATACTGCTTTTTAATAGAACTGCCCTGTAAAACTTACAGTATCAAACTGTAAAATCAGCAGTAATATACTGTTTTAGGAATGACTTGACCTGTAAATTTAACAGAGATAATATGTAAAATTAACAGTTATATACTGTTTTGTAACGGAATTGCAATGCAAAATTAACAGTATCAAACTGTAAAGTTAGCAGTATTATGCTGCGGAATCAACTGAATTGTGCCATAAAAGCAGCAGTAGTATACGGTTTTATAAATGATTTGTACAGTAAAATTAACAGCAGTAAACCATAAAATGAAATTATCAATTTTTATGCAACAGGGTTTTTTCACCCTATAGTTTCTTTTCATAGCCGAAATCACTGCTTTTACAGCTGAAGAACAATATCGAAAAGTAAAGCAATTGAGTCAGTATGTACGTCGTATAAATCAGTCTACATACGAAATCTGTTCCTTTTCTTAAGTTTTTCAACAACAAAAATAATGTTTTAGGCTATGAAAAGCGACAAATAAAGAAATATAAAACACTTTTACATAAAAATAGTTAACTGCTGCTAAATATGTTTTATTGATATTAATTTCCTTGTACACAAAATAAATCAATGCCCCATCTCAATATTTTATAAACACATGTTAAAGAAAAAGTGGTGCATTTTCATTTCTACAAAAAACTTTTGGCTCTATTGCAAACAAAAATTTACAAATTGAAGGAAATTGCAAAATATGGTCTGAAGCTTTATTTTAAGAACAGTTATAGCCTTTTCAAAATACAAAACTTTTTGACCCATGAAGGTAGTAAAAATGAGAAGGTTTTTATATATGACTGAAAATACTACATCGTATCTTCACTAAAAGTACTTTTTTTCACTTTCAGCTTATCGAGTTGCTAAAATGTGCAGCATAACGTGGGAAATGTTTTGCAATATGTATTCCATTATACCTTTAAGTTTATTTTGACTTTATGCATGCAATTCTGTGCATTTATTTTCCTTTTCTGGTAAAACAGATTATGTTCACGGTGTTGTTCTTTTTTTAATATTATAATTTGCACTTGGACTTACTTTATTTGAGAAATACTACTGACAAACTAATTTTATTTCACACTATATCTGCAGTATTCAGCATTTAGACTGCACAGAATGGTTTTTATTGTATACTGATTATTATAGATTTGATAATACTTTTTCCTATTGATCTTTTAAAGTTTTCATAAATGAAAACAATAAATATGTGACAGTTCTATATTCCAGAGCTGTTAAACAGAAACAATTTTTCACCCGGTATAATAAAATCTGTCAGGTTTATGAGTACTAGTATTGAAAGTTAAAACTTAGTTTTACTACTCCAAAAATTATATAACTTTATATTATGTTATACTGTTTTCATGACAAAAAAGGAAAAATTCACACCATTAAAAATTACCAAATTATTTTATTTCGTATACATTACCTATAAATATAGATTAGTAATTTTTACAGTGAAATTGCAGAAATTCATTTAAAATCGAATACTATTTTTTTCAAGGTCAAAATTTTTACATCACAACCTTGATTCTTCTTTGTGACATCGTTGCCGACTTAGGTGCCATCATTAGGCCTTATACTAGGAAAGCATCTGTCAAAATAAAAATTGTTAGAATCTCATAAACCTTTTAGACACGAAAAAACATACCTTGAAAAAATCAAATTACGTAGGCATAAAAATACGCCCTAAAATGATTAAAATTATGACTCTGAATGATCTGAAATTAAGGATGCCTTGGGAATAGCTTTTATTTCGAAACCGCTTAACATATACCTAAATTGTAATTGAACCGTTGATTTCAAGAACCAGTTAAGCGCTAAATATGTTGTCGTAAGGAGAAAAAAAACTGTTTGGCAGCAATTTGCAACCTACGCATTTGTAGCGGCGGTTATTAATGTTTAATTAAAGTAGACCTAATCTGGATACTTTACATAAGAACTCAAAAAATGAAAAAGAAAGAAAATAATATCTTACATTTTATCTTCCATGTAAAGAAATGCACTTATACTGGTTCCTGAAATACAATTAAAAAAAAAATCCTTGTAATTTTCGGTATTTTTGAAGGATTTTGTAATTTATATAAGACTGTTGATTAAGAATAATGTTTATTTGTTTCGATCGGATAACTGAAGTGATCGGGAGAATAACTCCTTTTATAAATCAAGAGAAAAAAAAAACAGCGGAAAGTTGTCCAAAATGGGAAAGCTAGCATCTTGGCCTAAAGAAAAAAAATGTTTGAAAGATGATAAAACTTGAAACTAGTTTCTTCTTAGAATAGGCTTCAGATTATCGTATTGCAATATATTTACTTCAAAACAATAATTAGGATGAGGTAGAGATATTTTTTTTTTAGAAAATGGAGCAATGTCGACGTTTAGGACAACCAATTCGGAAATATTGGGGTATTCATTTAAAACAATGAATACCGTATCTAGACTCTTTTACCCCGCCCCCCTCCCGAGGTATTTTTGTAACCGATATTCCTTTCCAACACTTGTTAAATAGCTCGAGCTATGTTCAACGGATACCAGCTTCATTTTCTTTTTCTTTGACAGCTCCCTATTGTTAGAAATATTTAGAACTCTGTCTGTACTTAATGTAAAATATTTTACTTTAATTTTTTTAAATATTTTTTTCATATATTTTATTTTACAATCGTGTTATTACATTGTTAAAATTTCATTTTTTGGAGTTTTTTTTCTTAAGTACTAAGGAATCACATAAAAGAATCATTTGAGTTGAAATAAAATAATACCGTAAGATCATTGTATCTTATATATGTCTTAATATTTAAGCATAATTTAAGATGCTTCATTTATATTCTATGTCTTTCAAAATGGGGAGCCCCCTCCCTCTTCGTTTTGAACAGCCATTTCCCCATTTAAGCCACCAGCGACTTTTATTTTAAGTGGCACTTCTTTTGGAAGGTTTTACACAAATTATCTTTAAGTTTTTCAGAATTTACGTGAAATCTGGAAGAAAATTCTTTATTCCCAAAATCAAGATGGCTTAGTTAAAGTCAGTTCAGTAAGAAACTAAAATTGGTCAGAAAAGTTGAAAGTTTTTAACAAAAGAATAAATCGTCAAATATGTCAAAAAATGGATTAAATCTGGTAGTGCCAGCTCTAATCATTAATTGTAAGTCCATATTTGGCCCGCCGTCCTTGTTGTAAACAATGCTACCCTTCTTGAAAACGCTTACCAGAAGACCGCACCACTTTTACTGTAGTTTTAAACATGCCCACATTTGCAAAATAACTGCTTTTTATTTACATTACAATAAAAATAATCTATAATTTTGTTTGATAAGTCAAGTCTGAATATGCGAAGAAAATTTCATACGCTTTAATACTTCGTACTTTAAACTTTAATCTTCATCGGTTTTCTCATTATGAAGTTGACTTTAAATTTTGTTCCTTTAATTTTTACAAAAATGCGTACAATAAATAATAAAGTACTCAGCATTCTGTTTCGGTTCCTTCGATTTTAATAACATGTAAAAACAAAGAATCAATGTTCTAAAATTTACTGAAAAATTAAAAAAATAATAATAATACTGAAAGAAATGTACGTCTAATTTAGCTCTAGCAACAAATTTCTATATTCCGGTGATTCTTGAAGTGTTAATATTCAACTACCCGCAAAAATTAATATTGAATTACAAATTTAAAAAACTCAAGACTTAAATGAATTGTATGACCGATCACATTTTAATCAAAACTAAATAAAATTTCGTTTATATTGTTCCAATACATAGTTCTTGATTGTAATGATACATAGAACCTGACAACGGGCCACAAAAAACAGCTTCAGGGAACCAATATGGCACGCAGGCCGTAGGAGAGGGTTCAGTGCCTTAGAACGCTCTAAAACTCAAAAGCATTTGTGATTACAAATTACATCCGATACAAAAATATAAACACAAAAATATAAATGAAAAGAGATACTTATAAAGATGAAAAGAGATACTTCCGTTGCCGGCATTCGTGTCACTAAGTGAACCACTGCAACGTCGTTCAGACAAGAGGCTTCTTTGAAATTCCAAGCGGAACACAACTGCGAACTGCCACGAACCCATTATTCCATTCAATTCTGGTCACAAGTTACGTAGTTCTTTACATTTGCATACCACTAAACTCAAAGAAATAATATTGCATTAGTGAATAAATTTAAATGAAGTGAATTCAGGCGGCTAGAATGAAATTGATAGTTTAAATTTTTTCGAAATACCTAACGCAACCATATCACCGGGCACAAATTCAAAATTAAATCAACTACATTTTTTTTCCTCCGTGGAAGGACAGGAACAAAATATTCGCTAGCATATTCCCCCCTTCTTGGTACGCCAGCACACGGGAAACAGGAAATACTTTAAGACATGAATAAAAAATATATTACAGGCCATCCGTTTGTGTGCACAAATTATAACTTAAACATAATGGAATAATTGAAACATTTCCAAAAAAAAAAAAAATAATAATAATAAATAAATAAAACAATCTAGAAAAATATGTCATTGCAATTCAAGGTTTACGTAAATTTTCCCTTGAGAAAAGTTTTGTAAAACAATCAGCTAAATTATTTTTAGTTTCAACAAATTTTATTCCAAATTTGTTTTCATCAATCAAATTCCTAAGGAAATGGTACCCCACATCAATCTGCTTAGTTCTGCAATTTTCTATTGCTGAACTAGAAAAATCGATCGCAAATAGATTGTCACAGTACTAAGTACTATCTATCAATCTAAAATTCTTAACTCTTTTCGTAGCCAATTAATTCATTTAAAATTCTTTTGATCCGCATAACTTCCTTAGATTTTCCACTAAATGAAATATACTTCGCTTCCATCGTTGACAGTGCTACGCATTTTTGTTTGTATTTAAACCATACTATTCGTATCCTATCCAAAAACACTACAAGCCCCCCCCCCCGCCATTGAAATCCGGTCGTCGTGATTCGAGGCGTAATCTGAATCAGAATGACAATTTACAGATAAAATTTAAATTTTAGGGATAGACAAACCTTTCAGGTTGCCTCACAAATCTCCCCTTTTAAATCCCCATATAAATACGGATTGCAATCATCTACTTGGAAATGAACCCAATGTAGTTTATACACAAAAATTGAAAAGAAAGCCTCAATCAAAGGAAATTACTGGAGAGAACACTTGCGAAAAGTATCCCCCCCCCCCATACCTGGTGGTTACCTAAAATTACCAGTCTCGCCTTAAAGCGCATTATTTCATTCTGCTCATCTGTTTTTAAATCAAAACCGTCATCTATATCCTTCTTTCTTTCTAAAATTTTCAGTCAGTTTAACCAATTCGTAAACGTTTCTTTCTCAGATCACCTGAATTTCTTGAGCCATTCCGTTTTCAAACTTTGTTTCAAATTCGAAGAAATTACATCTTCAGAAATGTTAACTTCTAGCTTACTTGAATTATCCCCCCTATCTTCATCGGAATCCGATACTTTTGTTGAATTATCATCACAAGTGAAATCAAAATATATTGGGTCATATTTAATGTTATTTTCAGAACAATAAACCTCGGCTTCGTGATTCGAACTTTAGAACCGTCGTCGTGTCAATAGAATAATACATATCCCTGAATTCTCTGCTTTGGTATTTATTTAACCCTATTAATTCTCAACACGCTCGATTTTATTTTCAGGATAATCTTTTCCTACTTCAGATTTACTCAGTAGTGAAATAAAACTGTGTCCCTCTGTTTCCCGTTAATTTTTTACGCCCCCAGAATTTATTTT
The DNA here is from genome assembly GCF_026930045.1 of Uloborus diversus. NCBI lineage: Eukaryota > Metazoa > Arthropoda > Arachnida > Araneae > Uloboridae > Uloborus > Uloborus diversus. The sequence continues at coordinate 105,687,250 of NC_072731.1, forward strand.
CATCGAATTAAACATTCAGCGTTTCGGTTATTTCGCGATTTTCGGGATCCCAAATTCTATAACCTTTCGTATAAAACGCATATCCTACTATGACTCCCTGTTTAGCTCTCATATCCAATTTGTTTATTTTCTGTTTTGGAAGTCCAATGTACGAAATACAGCCAAAAAACACGGGAGTGTTTAATAGATGGCTTTCTTCACCTAAATAGCTCAAAAAAGGTTTTGGTTTTTCCTTTTAAAACCGCTCTAGTCCGTAAGTAGTGGTAGCATATAGCTGCTTCGGCTCAAAACTGCTGAGGCAAACCCGATTCATTTAAAAGTGTCCTAATTCCATTTATTAATGTTGAGTCATAGTGTTCTATGACGCTACTTTGTTAACTGAAGGATTTGTTGGGTTTTTTCAATTCTTATGCTTTGGTCGCTAAGGTAAATTTCAAAGCGGAAGTTCAGAAATTCCTTTCCGTTATCGGATCTTTCCCGCAAATATCTCTGTTCTCTTTTGAAACCTGACAAAGTATTCAAAAACCTCACTTTTCTTTTATAAGAAACAAACCGAAGGCTTTCTTGAAAAATCGTCTATTATTGTGAAAATAATCCCTCCAGCCTTAAAGCACTCAACTGCTAAGGAACCCACCGCATTTAAATGCAAAAGATTTTACCCGGCTTTGGCTTGAACCTCCGTTACAAGTTGAAACGAAATTCTCCGATTTTTCCACTTTACACGGATAACAATTTAACATACTTTTACTTTTTATATGCAGTGAAAGACAGTGAAGTACAGAATCACTTTTCAGTATTTCTTTCTTTTGGTGCTTAATTGCACAAGGTTTATTTTGATGAGGACTACAATCTGAGTGCTTTGCCTCCCTTACGCATGATGTATTTTATTACACATATAAACAACACATGAAGTAATTTACATCACAAAGAAGGGAAAGTACAACCTGAACGAGGGTGGGAGTCGAACCCACCGCCTCAAGTCTGTCAATGTCAAGCAGTCACTCAGACCGCTCGGCGGCCACTGAGGCACCTTTTCAGTATTTATAATGTAGTTTTTGTCGTCATCATAAACACGTTGATGCCAATCTTTAAAACCCAAGGGTTCTAAAAGTTAAAATGTAAGGAAACTGACGAGTTCAAGGTTACCAGAGTTTCAAATTCTACTGTAGTTTACTAGCATCTACTTTTCTAAATGAGCATGTCCCTTAAGGCGAATAAAATATGACAAACAATGCATAATAATGTAAATATTCTACTTTAAATTAAAAAACTAATTTTGACGAGAACGAAACACTACCAGATAAGAAATGAAGAGCTGAAAATTTTAAAATATAGCCAGGCACGGCCTGAACTTAAATATGTTGGGAAGGCGTATAATCTCAATTTGTCAATTGGAATTTACATATTTGCCGATTAATAAAATACTGGTGCATGTGCACATTAAGTACGCACAACAATAAATACAATATGTAATGGAATTTGAACATTCGAGAATTCAAAAATTGCAACATTACAGTTATATCCCCAAATTTGCCGAATCGCCAGACAAAATTTTCCCAATGTGGAAATTTTGAGGAGGTCATACAGACTTTCCTTGACCTCCCATCGAGTGCCTTTGAATATAGTTTTTAAAATTATTTTTATGTTCACAAGTTCCAATGGTACTAGTGCATTTTTCCTGAAGTAAAACTTTAATTTCCTGCTGACGGAAATATAAAACTTTTGAAACAAAAAGGTTTTGTGATTGTGTCTGAAAATGCTTATTTTTATTATTATTTTTTTTTTTTTGAGTGCTTCATTGATTATTTTTTTAATTACTATTATTTTAGTTTTGATCGATAAGTATGAAGCTGACTCCAGATTTCAGAGAACTTTAAGTCGTTTAGACATCAGACTGTTTATTTCCAGAGTGGCAAATTCTTCAACAAAAAATATCAGTAAACGTGATACTGTTTGCATGTCTCTCAGTCACATTGTTATTTTATACATAGGAATTTAAATTTTAAGTACTGACATCCTATATAACACAAAATATAGTCGTAGACAAAGTATAATGTTCTAATAACTTTAAATACGATTAAGAAAGGAATTGATTTCTTTTAAAAACAAATCTGAGGTTCAGAAAATGTTTAAAAACTATCATACGTGCTGTAAAATGTTCAGAATCACAACAACTACTCGGATTGTCGCTATAAAGCAATCGGTACAACTTACAACTAAAAGAAATTGCAAAGTCAACATCAACGAATATTGGGATACGAATTGCGATTTAAAAATAAAAACTTATTTTACATACATTCTCGATGATAAAGAAAACTACATTTTGAGGAAAAGGGAATGAGTAATATAACTAGCACTTGCCTTTAACTTGGATTACATCTGAGCAGTCCTGCCTCAGCGTTCCCGAAAAATAACTAACATGGCTGTCTCGATACCTTAAATTCATTTTCTCTTCCCGTATGAAAAGAAAAACCTTTTGCGCATCGTTTTGCGCAATCTAAATCATTTTCACAGTTTTTTTCTGTTATTTGGCACAGCAGTATTAAACTGTAGGAAAAAACAGTATATTACTGTAAAAACAACAATTATTTTTTGCAGTGTAGGACCAAAATGGCCCGACCCTAATGTGTTCCGATTAACAGGAATCGACTGTAATATATGTTATAGTAGCAATAATATTAGTAGAAGTGATATATGAAAAAAAAAGAAAGCATTATAGTTTAAGATTTCGTCAAATTTTGCTTAGTTCCAATAAGACGTAAATCAGTACATTAACAGTAGCTACTCTATTACTTTTAAACCTGATAATAGTGAAAAAAATGGGCGAAACTTTATGTAACTTTGGGCGGTTGCGGAAGAGATTAAAGTTAAAAGGAAAATATTTTATTCGAAATTACTCGAAATCTACTGATTTGGTGCCCTGGGTCCGTGTCCCATGTGCTCATGTCTTAATATGAGCGTGACGATAACGTTAGTTTTAGATCCCTTTTCAGTAAACTAACGTAAAGTAACAACGTCTAACAAGCACAAATTCGCAGATTACTGCAGATGTTTTGGCGTTTCAGGGAACGCCTTTTTCAATGCAAAGCGTAGTGAGCTTATGGGTGAAAAGACGGTCTTTTCATCCGTTGACGTTGTCCTTTTTAGACGTTGTTACTTTACGTAACTTTACTGTTCAGCACAAAGGTATTTATTTATCTTACCCTTTTCAGTGGTTTAAAGACGTTAGCATGATGTTGAGTTTTCCCCAAGTCCCTTATTGAGATGTATAGAGGAAGTAAGCATAATTTTAATATTCTGCCTTTTCTTTTGGTGCAGAGGATGCAAGCACAGACAGCGACCTCCTCGTTGACTTGGGCAAGGAGCAGGTGGAAGGACCTTCAGAGTCTGAACTTCTGGAGTACTTGCAGGACGCAGAGAGTTCCCAACTCAACGAGCAGGAGCTCTCTTGGCTGGAGGAAGGCCTTGGCGAAGGACAGAAAGAGGCCGCCACCAAGATCCAAGCTGCCTTCAGGGGATACAAAGTTCGCAAGGATCAGAAAAGCAAATAGCCTTTTTTTCTGCATATGGACATCTTGCTCACACCAATGTAATCGAACTCAGATCAGTCTTCTTCATACACACAGAAGTACCTATCGCTTTTCAAGCACAATATTTTTGTTAAATAACGGCTTCAATTTTGAAAATTTTCAACAAACGCCTGCCAGATTTTTTACAGTAGAAACAAATGCTTAGGAGATCCTGCTCTAGATATGTCAATTAAATGTGATATAATTGGCACTGTGACTAGCGAATTTTCATTCAGATTTCTCGGTTCCCGTTATTTTACTGAAGAAATAACTTCGTTTCTCATACATTCCCGCATTTTTCTTTCACAAACTTAATCAGGCTTTCTCAGCATGTGTCCATTGAGCTTAATTCGATTATTTTTCTTTTCATTATCGTGCATTATGGACAATATGTGTACTCGAAGGAGATTTGTGTTAGTAGTTTTCTATCAAGTATTAGATTTCCGCTGTTTAGGTTCAGCTTTTAAATTTTGTGTGGAAAATGACAATGAAAACAGAGTTGCAAAATGTTAGGATACAACTACTTTAATCGAAGTAGCCGCAAATGTGCAACTATTTCAAAAATTCCCTAAGAGCATTGATTTTTGTGATATTTTCTATCAAACAGGTAGATAGGGAAACACAATGAAATACTTCTCTTGAAATACATTTGTTTCAAAACATGTTAAATTGATGACGTCAGTAATGTTTGGCATGCATTAGCTTGCAAATTAAAGGTGTTTGGTTCATTGCAAAATGGTGATTCAAAAATACTCATTTAATTTTTTTTTTTTTAATTGTAATTGCATTTTCTTTTCGTATTAGTGCCATGTTGTTGGGATTCGGAATATTTGATTCTAATTACGTATTCTAATCAAAACTTCAATATCTTATTGACGTGACTGAAAGGTTCAAACTCGGTAGCAGACGCTTGGATGCTCGTCGCCGATTCTTGCAAAAGTCTGGAAATTATTTTCAAACTGAAATTTTTTTCTTCAATTGATTTCTGCGTGAATCTGTCGACTTTAAAATATAAAAGTACAATTCAGAATGAAACAGAAGAACGATAGCAAAAATAAATAAATATATAAAGGGAATGGACACCTGCACCTCGTTGACTTCGGCAAGGAGCAGGTGGGATGACCTTCGGAGTCGGAGCTTCTGAAGTATTTGCAGCACGTAGAGAGTTTCCGACTCAACGAGTAGGAGCTCTCTTGTTTCTCACTGCAACGTACTAAGGAAGTGAAGGAGATAACACTAACATTTTTTTTTTTTTTTGATTCAGAAAAACGTCAAAAACGTCAATATGTTCTTTTCCAAATTAAGATTATTACTATTTGATTGATTGGTATATGACAAACAAGAACACTCAATACCACGACCTTCAGTCACACACACAAAGCTGGTTACCAAATCCGTAAACAACTTCGATATGTGAATTTAAAAAGAAAAAATGAACAAATTAAAATTGCCAAAATGTTAAGATAAACTTCATGCATCTTTTTAACAATGTCTCTTAAACTATTAAAACAAAAAGTGCCATTATGTTTTAGAATTCATTGTTCAAGACATATAGATCGCTCAACATTACTTCGGGAGTCCTTCACCTGAAGCTGATCTGATCAAGTTCGAAAATGATTTGGTGTGTTTAGTCTCAAAGCTTCAACAGGTCCGTCTGTTTTCCTATTGCCGGATCTGTGATTGATGCGCCTCTGTTTATCGCATTGTTTCGTTTTTCACCAAGAGCAGAGTACATAGAAAATAATTGATGCAGCTGTTTTTTTGTAATAAAAGCTTTTGAAATTTGAAAATAAAAATGTAAATAAATTGCTTATTAATTTCAGCGTCTATCTTTGTGTCTTATCTATTTCTTATTTGTGTTCGAAAAGCTGTTTAAATTTCACATCAAAGATAACTGTAGAGTTTTTTTTTTTTTTTTTTTTACAATCATGTAGACATTTTTCGAATTTTGTGATCTAACGTTCAGCTATGTAGTTTTAAAGTAAAATATTTAGTTTATCAGGAAACTTTATTATACTGAGATGGCGAGAGCGACGCAAGAGAGAGAAAAAAAAAAGATCCTCCACCCCGAATTTTTTGAGTATAATTTCTGCCTTGCCAGCAATGAAAGGTGCACTCTATAGTATCATTGCTATATTACATATTTTTGATCTTAACCAACACGCCGAGAAGAAATACTGATGTTCTGTCATATGATTGCTACAGGTTTCGGTAAAGTAATTTTACTTCATTTCTTTGAAAAGATGAAGCGCTAGTTATTTTCCAAGTTTTCCGTGAAACATCGATTTTCCTTCAACAGTGCAGCTTGAATGGAACTTTCTGCAAACGGTTTTATTAGCACTAAAACGAAAATTATCTTAAATAAAATTTACTATTGTCTTAAAAATTAATACGAAATTTCTTGAAACAACTAAAAACACTTAAAGCAGCTTGTTCGAACAAAAGTTCAAATTTTTATAAGATGACTGATAACATTTATTTTATAATCGTATATACCGGGTGAATTTGACCTAATCTGCCAAACCAAAAGTGGGTGCTAGAAGAGCCCAAGTGGAGCATAGGACCACCCATTATCCTATGCAATTCGTAACCCTAACTGAGTTACGGTAAAAAGAAAAAAAGTGAGCCATAAATAAATAAATAAATCTGAGATTAAGCCCGATTTCTGACCTTCCTGAGATTCTACGCATAAAATGAGAACATATTTGAAAAGAGCAGTAAAATCCTAAAAAAATGAAATTTTTTTCATCGAGATAGTTACATATTTCAGCGAGATACAAGCTTTGAAACATTCGAAGTACCGTAAAGTGGGGCTACTTAGACCCAAAATTTTATACTTTTTGCGAGTTTTACACTGATAACCTTGTTTTAACCACTTTTCAGACGTTCTACTACCACCTAAAGCCTTTTTTAAACAACAATTTTAACTCTTTATATATATTTTTTCTATTTTTAAAAATTGGATTCAAGTAGCCCCGCGCTGGGGCTACTTGGTCTCACTCAGCAAATCCATTAGAAAACGCTTTAAAACAGGTGGTGGTATGAAGAAGGACCAATGATTTTGAAAAATAAACTCAAAACGTACATTCTAGTGAGCAAACTATTTATATAAATTGCAAATTATTTATATAAATTAATATAAAATCAACGTAACATATTTTTAGGCAAACATAGTTTCAAATAGTAACATAATCTAACTACATCTAAAACCAATTGAAATGCTAATTATTTAAACATTAGAAAGAATGAAAACTCCTCAATTTAATAGCTTGACTGGATTTTTTTTTTCTCTGATATTATTTAATACCTGCTCTTCCTAGCTCCTAAATACTACAGGATGGCCAGGCTTGTTTTGTGAACGATCTTTCAATTTCCTTTTTGGAAATGATATACATAAGTCAAAATGGGCTGATGCCACTCGATAAGACATTTCTCCGGAATTAGTTGAATCTGGACGTAATTGTAATTTTTTCTCTTAATGATCCGCATTATTTCCTACTTCAAAGGGCTCTATTTTACTTTCCGACCCTTTTCATCCCCAGATCTGCAAAAAACGGGTATAAATAGTAATTAACCTCTTTATTTTTAAAGATTGCAAACCTTACTTAACATAATTTAGTGATGAAACTATGGTTTGGGGCTGTTCGAACGCTGGGTTCAAGTAGCCCCATTTTAAGGCAACCAGTGCATTTTTACTAACATATTAGTTACCGTTTTAATTATATAGCTATAACCTTAAAACACTTATTTTATTAAGAAATAGAATGCAAACATAAAACTATCTTGACCTTGATGATATCAGATGTTTATGAACTTACATGTGAAAGTGTGCAGACACAAAAAACAATTGTTTAGACGACTTGTAATCAAAACCTCAAGCAGAAAAAGGCGGGAATAGCAAGAAACTTTGTTTCATGCTCCAGCTTCTACCTAGTACTGCTACCTGTCATAGAGGAAGTTTTTTAAGTCTATAGATTGAGTTACATAGGATCAGGACGGATTTTAAACATTTTTTTCTCATATGTTCAAGTAGCCTCATTTAAGGTACTCAAAGTTGAATTGGCGCCAAAATCTGTAAAAGGTGTTTTCAAAAACAATCGTATTAGCTACAACCGGTCAAATAACCTACTGAAAACTGGTCCACCCCACTAGCATCAGATTGGAGTTAAAGTTTGGCAGAAATAAAAACCTTTTGTTTGAAAGATTAAAATCAGCGTTTGTCATAAAACGGAGACGAACAATATTTGAACAAAAAATTCAAAAAATATTTTTTTTTTTGAATTACTGTGATAAGATGAATGTGCTTTTTGTCAAAATATGGCCGGACGTAAGGGAAACTCGCTCCGCCATCTAGGATTCTAGGTGCGTTACTTCAGTTTTCGTTCCATATTGCAAGAACAACAGTAGACCCTCGTTTTACGCGGAGGTTACGTTCTTCGGAAATGCCGCTGTGGCGTTTTGGTAGTACGTGTGGCATGCTGAGTGGTAAAGCAAGAAGTTACCAGGGGTAAACTTAACATTTTTTTATTTACACAGCTATTTACAAGATTTAGACAAATACTATTCATTCGTAGTTAGACAGATATCTGGAGAGCCAGACAGCATGACTGACCTCTCCAAAGTTTTTGATCGTTCTCCTCGTTTTCCGAGTCAGCCGCTCCCCAGCCCCGCAAATTTCATCTCCCCTTTTTCTTGGAAAACAAACGAGGATTCTCTCTCTCGGATGCAGCTGGTCCATGGATGCAGGTGGCCATCCTGGGAACGGAATGTTAAACTTGAGCCAAAACGGCCAAAGGTCAGCTTGGGGGCGGAACATAGTATTTTATGGATTTGAAAGAATTCGATGCAGCTGGCTTCAAAGCGTGGGAATGAGTAAAAAGCGTGGGAAACAGTGGCATCCGTTGACAGAAAGCGTACCATGCCACAACTCCTCCCCTCTTTAGAACTTTCAAATCCATTAAGAAATTAAACTATAATACCTTATGCAAATTCATATCAAAATATCAAGCATTTCTTTCCTATGAGTTGGTTGTGATACAAAAATAAACAGCTTGTCTGATCTTACCACATTTAAAATTTCAAAATTTTAGTTTAAATTTAAATTTCAAAGCATCTAAGATGTATAGCATAATAACTTGACCAGTGCAGTTGCTTTAAAAATGCACAGTTAACACATTTTCAGATTTTTAGTAATGTCACTAAAATAATTTTCAACCAATTTAAAATTCAAAAAACCCTGAAAAATCATTAATCAATCATTTGTCCAATGATGAACTTATTCAATCATAAATGAATACATACATAATACATTAAGTAAAACTGGTACATACACAAAACCAAAATTTTTAAAATTTTGCAACTACAGTGAAACTTTAGTAAGTGGAACATTACTTTATGACTGTCATCAAAGTTTTCCATGCTAGTGTAACTCTTTAAGTCGAATTTTCTTTCTTTTTTTCTTTTTGCTCCCCAAAAGGTAAGAACAAAAATAAAGAAATCGGCGCCATTGCCTTGCATCAAAATTGATTCCAAAAAATACCTCTTGAATAATTGAAACTAGTTTCAAAGGGGCTTTCTTCTTATCAGTTGACTTCTCAGCTATCTGACATTCATGTCTAGCTTGGATAACTTCTCCAGTTGCTTATGGCAACCAGGCCAGAAAAAATAATGACTCAAATTTTCCCTAGACTTTGTAATTCCCTCATGTACAAAGAGTAAGTATTTTACTTCTCAAACTTTCCGGGACGACCGCTAATTTTTTAGTGTTACCCTTATGATCCTAAACCACCCTCCTGAAACCTAAACAGTATTCCATTTTCAAGACAATAATAGTCCTTTCCCTTTAGACCCGTATTTTTCCCCGTTAACTCAAAGAGGGGCTTAAGAGTGGGGCACTCCATCTGCGCTGACTTGAATTCCTCAGGACTTATCCTGGCTAACAGAAGTTCTGGCGCCTTTATATCGACTTCCGAAATTTTTACATTTTATAAAGGCGTTACAGGAAAAATTGGAGTATTGTCCAAAGAAACCTTACACTTCTCAGAAGGATGTTTTCCTTCTAAGCTTTTTTGTTTTTCACGAGCCTGATCACGCGTTGTTACAGCATCTAAATCCTCTCCGCTCGAGCAATAATTTCCGAAACTGTCACCTAACAAAAGCGCAGTTCTATTTCCTAGTAAGTATCTCCCTTGATCTAATTCGTCACTTATGACTGCTACCTTAGTTTTCACTTTCCCAAATTTACCTTCTTAGTAAACACTGGCAAGGGGTAAACAAACTTTATTTTTGCCTAAAGGCGTTTGTAACCAAACATTTTCCCCGGTAAAATCGTTATGGTTTACATATTTTCTACAAACCAAGTCAATAGAGCTACCACTGTCCCGAAGAATACGAATGGGAAAAGAATTCACACTTCCCTCAGTAATGAATGGAGCTAATAGCTCTTCTCCAGCGCGATTTTTCACGCAATTGACTACCTCTTCCGCCACGGGGAATCCAATCCACTATTCTTTTTATTCTTAGGACAAGTCGGCCACAAATGTGTCTCACTGCTACAACCAAAGTACCGCAGGGGTCTTCGTTTCTCAAAACTGCTGTTTACACTATCGAAAAGGGATCTGTTTTGGGGTTTATTGCTTTCGTTCTTTATTAGCTCCGTCTTTTCAGACAAATTATTCCTGTCCTTCTTTTTTTCCGAATTAGGATTTTTGAATTTCCTCACTTCATCGTAGTTATCAAGCATGTCTGCTAACTTCGATGAGCTTTTTATTGTTGAGCAGTCATCTAGGAAGTGTTCTTTTGCTTCCGATGGGGCTCTTTTTTTCATTTGATCCGTAATCATAAGGTCTTTTAAATTTTCAAAATCCTTAACCTCTAGACTGTCAATCCATTCATTTAGATAGTTTCGAAGCTCAAAAACAAAGTCTTTCCATGTACTGTCGTCGCGTTTTTGGTGCTGAACGAATTTTTTTCGGAAGCTTTCGGCACTTAACTTGAATCGCTTTAAAAGCAAATTTTTAACAAAAGAATAATTTTCAGCATCCTCATCTGATTCACGCGCTATTAGCTGCGCTATTTCTAAGGGCAGTAATGGAATCAAATGTGATACCCAATCACTTTCCTCGATGCCCGCGCGTCTAACTTGCCGTTCGAACATGACTAAGTAGAGACAAATATCACTTTGGGAGGAATCAAATTTAGGTATTAAATTGTGAATACTTGATTGAACTACTCTAGTAGAAGAATTTGCTGTTCCCCCATTCTTGCTCGTGCGCATAGCAAGTTCAAAAGCACGTTGTTTATCCTTTTCCTCTCTCTCAATTCTATCCCTTTCATCTTTCTCTTTCTTATCTCTAGTTTGAACAATATCCTCTAAAAGAATCTGAGCTAGCTCTTCCTCATAATCAGTACATTCAGTGATTTGTTTTATTTTATCTAGCTTTCGTATATTGGAAGTAAATTGTACCCCGAACTCTGTTGCGAGTTCTTCAAGGTCCACCTTCTTTACTTTTATCAAAAATGCCATATTAAAATAAAATACAAATTACAATAACCAAAACTCTTTCAGTAAATTAAAAAACACACACACACACACACAAGAGTGTTTAAGCGGCATAAAATTAAAGTTGTATGAAAAGCATCAGAATAAACAGCAAAAGCACAAAATAAGTAAACAATTCAATCTGATGTAAACAAGCAAATGCACTGTTTTGAATTTTTACCAACAAGCTATTCACAACCAACAATAAGAAAAAAAAAACTTACGCTGGCTGTACCCTGGCACTGCTTCAAAGTAATCCAATGCAACTTAAATGTTCACATCACATAGCACTCGCGAAAAAATGAGTCAATTTGTTATAAATATCACATTTCTTGGACAGAACCTGTAGAGACGGGTAATCCAGTTGTTAAAAGCGAAAATTTATTGTAAATTGCAACAAAACACATTACCATTAAAAGAAATAAATATAAATTAATCAGTTCCATCTCGGAATAATCTAACATTTACACACAACACATCAATCCAGATACCGCGCGCTAGCCAACACAGCTGGAGACTTTTTAATAAACTTTGCCAGATTTGCATGCGCTGTTTCTCTGAGTTTAGGCCGTTGCCACAAACCAAATGCGCGGATAAACACACTGTTCAGAAACGGACGTTCCGACCAGAATCAGACCAAGTTGGCCTCACCAATAAATTTGTTCACAAATTTTCCCCGGAGAACAGGATGTCTCCTTAACGCCTGTCACAGCGTCACACAATCGGCAGGAATAGCCCAGGAACAACACAATCGGCTAGGGTAGCCATAGGAACAACGCAACAGGCAAGGATCGCCACTGGAACACTTCGCACATACACATCAGCCAGGTTGGCCAGAGAAAAATTTCGAATCTTTCGAAAAAATATATCTCAGAGATCAGGATAATCGCAAGACGACTACGAAGTTCCGTTTTTCTCAACAGATCCGCAGGGCGATTTTTTCACTCAGTCTAATGACTTCTCATCAAGATCGGGGTCGATCTTCTCCATTCAACAGAAGAAACCAGCAGGAGGTCCTTCACGCAGTAGAAAGGGAGCAGGAACGAAGTCATAAAACTCGAACCTTAATTAAATAAGATAAAGGGTCGATCTTCCTTTTTCCGCAGCTAGGCTGCAGCACAAAAACTTCTCAAAGAAAGATTGCCTTTCTTCAATACAGAGAAGGGAGGACGAAAAACTCTCATTTTCTATCTATCAATCATCTCCACCGCTGGTTCCAAATTATTTCTATCTGTGGCGTTTTGGTAGTTACGTGTGGCATGCTGAGTGGTAAAGCAAGAAGTTACCAGGGGTAAACTTAACATTTTTTTATTTACACAGCTATTTACAAGATTTAGACAAATACTATTGATTCGTAGTTAGACAGATATCTGGAGAGCCAGACAGCATGACTGACCTCTCCAAAGTTTTTGATCGTTCTCCTCGTTTTCCGAGTCAGCCGCGCCCCAGCCCCGCAAATTTCATCTCCCCTTTTTCTTGGAAAACAAACGGGGATTCTCTCTCTCGGATGCAGCTGGTTCATGGATGCAGGTGGCCATCCTGGGAACGGAATGTTAAACTTGAGCCAAAACGGCCAAAGGTCAGCTTGGGGGCGGAACATAGTATTTTATGGATTTGAAAGAATTCGATGCAGCTGGCTTCAAAGTGTGGGAATGAGTAAAAAGCGCGGGAAACAGTGGCATCCGTTGACAGAAAGCGTACCATGCCACACCGCGTAAATCAAGACTTAATATTAGTGTTAAAATACGGGATAGGCTCCGTAGATAAAAAAAAAAACTTTATTCTAGTGATGACTAATTGTATAATAAGTTTAATGTGTACTTATATCAATTTTTATGCAGAACATGAAAAAGAAAACACAAATTAATTTAGTGTTTATGAAAAGGAGCTGGCTATGATAGTCTTTTGGCTGTCAAGAATTTCTCTCAGCAGTTCTTAGAATCTTCTTTCACTAATAAATCAGAAAGATCATTTCTATTGTTAAGGAAAGGCTCAAATTTTCAACGTTAACGTTTTTGGTTCTGTGTCATTGATGTCGGTATCTTCGTTGCTTTAAAAGCTTCCAGTGAGTTCTGAACTGTGTGAGTTTAATAATTTTAGCTCTGGAACCAATCGCATGAAGTGTCTCCAATGGCCTAACCCAAACTCGATTATTAGCACACCAAAATGCAGTTTATTACGTGCAATCTGGAATCCTTAGGGGTTTGAATTTTGAAAGAGGGGAAAACTTTATCTGTTTGCATTGCCGCATCCGCGTAAAATAAAATTAAGGTATCATATCTTAAACCGCGTAAAACAATGGTCCACTGTATTTATTTCCGAATAAAATAATTTATAAAGTAATATAGATCATAAAAACACTTTTAAAAAGGTATATTTATTTTTATTGTAGGTGTTACAGGCCAGATATATTAAATTTCATTGTTCACGAATGTTGATCCAGAGTCCAAGCTCAAACTAAGTGATATGTAATCCTTTCGTTGACACAAGGAACAAGTAAAAAAGGCGGGGGGAGAGGGAAGCTCATTGCTCACTCATGTTATTAAAATCATTTAATAACGGGAATCAAATTGTAATTTATCTGGAAGAGGTTGGTACATTTTGTGTGTGATTATTTGAGATATCATTATTTCTGGCTGTATTGTATATCAGTACATACTGAAGTAAAAGAACTATACTAACATAACGGCTTTCCTCGGATGACTTTTCATCCAGAAGCTTACACTTCTTTGCATTGAAAAAGGTGTTCCTTGTAACACCGAACCACTTGTCTGCAGTAATTTGCATTTTTTTGTGCTTCAAAACGTTGGATAACTGATTATTTCTAACTATACTAACGTATGCAATTTTTCATGAAGAAATATTCACAATGTAATAAATGCTTTAAGTGAAGTAATTTTTTTTATTATGCAAGTTTGATATTTAAAACAACATTTTGAACAGGGTGGCCAAAACTTACAACTGCAAATGCCTAGAATATACTTAATTTTATGAGCACAATCTTGTGCCTTGCGATAAATACCAACGGTAGCCCTGATAATGACATCATTAAAAACTAGAAGTTGGATCCCCCCTTGGGTGAACTTATCTTAACAATGTGGTTATATTTTTGAAAATTTCTAACGTTTAACACTATTCCTCATTAATGGGAAGACCAGAATATATTGGAGGAAATACTACGCATTCCATTCAAAACACGGACTACAGCAATTAGTTTTACAGAGTTTAAATAATTGTGGACACTTAGCAAAAGCTCTCCATAAACCTCATGACCTTCCAATAATTTTTCTTTCTTTTTTTCCCCTTATGGGAGTAATGCTTGGCTTTTGCTCAAGAACTGCAAATTTCGGACAAATACGATGTCTTTGATTTGTGTACAGCTGTATCCAATTTAATTACATTAACGTTGTATCAGTGTATTTGATTCATTACAGAAAGGAGTGAACGCTGATTGGTTCCACCAAGTCAGTCTCAGTAAAAGTTTTTATATAACTTCGCAAATTTTACTTCTCACTTAAAAGAGACATTCAAAAACTCTAGTCGATTAACGTACTGCGAGTCATTCTGTGTTTCATCCAAGTTTTTGTCGCTTCTTTGCCGAATATTGCAGACTAGTCAGCTAGTACATGCAAAATAATTTTGAAGGTACCATCCACATTTATAATATCAGCTTCACGGTGACAAAGACATCGGCAGGCACTTTCTACAGGTTAAAGAGCATAATGGTAGGTTTTTCGTTGCTTTATACTTCGGCGAAAAATAGTGTGCCGTTTTAGCAAGTTACAGGTTTTGAGTGTTTTCCTTAATAGACCGGGATCTGAAGGGGGTAGAGCATGCATGGAAAGGCTGACGCAATATTATTTCTGATTATTGTTACAGGCACGATGATAATTATGAAACCACATGTCGTCGTCCCCCTGGGTGGTCGACAACCCAGGGGGAGGGGGGAAAGCAGTGGGGGGAGTCGTTTGCTAAAACACTCATAACTCGCGAACTATTTGAGATAAAACACTAAAAAAAGTGGCAATCGAAGCAACAAAACAAGGGCTTCATAAAAACTAAATATGATTATGGACCTATCTTTGTTTGTTTCTGAGTAAAATTCCATTTTTCGCAAACAAGCAAAATTTTTGAATAAAATGCGCAAAACAAACTTTTTTTGACTAAAATAAATTCCAAATCAAAATTGTTTGATTTTTTTTTCAAATAAAGTCCAAAATATCATTATTCAGTTTGTTAAAATCATTTAAGTACTGTTAACGCGTTGAAAAACAAAATGACAGTAGTAAGCTCGAACACGATTTGCATTATAGTTCAGGATCTGAAGGAGTATTTTGAGCATGCATGAAAGACCTGACGCAAAATTATTTCTGATTAATGTCACAGGCACTATAGTGCCTGTGTCACTATAGTCTCACACATGTCTTCGCCCCCCCCCGGGTGGTCGACAACCCCGGGGGAGGGGGGAAAGCTGTGGGGGGGAGCCGTTTGCACACACATAACTCGCGAACTATTTGAAATTAAACACTGAAAAAAGTGGCAATCGACGCAACAAAACAAGGGCTTCATAAAAGCTCAATATGACTATGATCATATCTTTGTTAATTTCTGAGTAAAATTCTATTTTTCGCAAACAAGCAAAAAATTTGAATAAAATACGCATTTTTTTTTCTTTTAAATTATCAAAATTATTTAATTGTTTAAGTAACCAATAAAATCTGAAAGATCATTATCCAGTTTGTTTAAAATTACTTAAATATTATCAAAGTGTTGAAAAGTGAAATAAAAGCAAGCTCAAAAAGCATTTGAGGTAATTCACAAAAAAAAAAAAAAAAAAAAAAAAAAAAAAAAAAAAAAAAAAAAAAAAAAAAAAAAAAAAAAAAAAAACAAGTTTGCGGAATGTACCTTGAAGACTCGACATAAACCAAAGTAAATTTTGTGGCTCTCCTGTTTCGGAGGTTTTATTTCGTAGTATTATCAAAACAATGTCCCAGTTAAGTAATTACTTAACCTTTAACGCATTATAGCTACTTAGTATGGGTCAGAATGGCACTTTTTTAAAAATTAAAACATGCAAGTTTGCAAGTACGAAGTAATTACGGAAAGGATAAATGATCAGGATAACCCTTTTGCAGATTTTACACCTGAGTTACGAAACATAGTGAGGGAGGCTATTGCCACATAAGCAGCATCAAAATTTCAGTGGAACGTTGAAGAAAATGTGAATAGTCTCCTATCCAGAGAAGTCCTGCAATGGTAATGTCTTCAATAGCGACTGCAAAACAGCAAAAGAAAACCAAAAAAGCATTTAACCTGGGAAACGTTGGCTCAAAAGTGATGTTAGTACATCTAAAAATCATTCCCATACAATAAGCCCAATGCTAGGTTAGGTTCATCTGAATGGTTCACTGAAGCAAAGCGAGAGGTCCGATTTCGTGAATGTAATTGAAAATGATACTTTTTGCAGCAAAACTCTGAAAGAAGCACCCTATTTCAAGAACAAAGTTCAAGTTATCGATGGAATGACTCTGGTTCATAATGTCCCAAACACTACTTTCAAATGTAGCAAAGATTTTGCAGGTCTCCAAATAAAAAATTATAAAATTTTCTCTCCAATAGTCAAAATACACGAGTGGACCTTAAACACGATCGGTACATCTCATTGTCGTTTTCATAACTTGAAAACCAAAAGTTCCGGAAAGTACATTACACAATTATTTCTTGTCATTTCCATCAGAAATAAATATAATATCAGCTCTTTACCATGCTCCTGCAATTCTTTCCAACATGTGCTAAGAAGTATTGCTCAACTGTACTATTGAATCAATTCCCCTCTACTTTAGCAGTGCCTTTAGATGTAACCAAGTTTGCGTTTCACTTGAATGAAAATAAAACAATAAAGCCCCACATCTTATGATGCAGCCAGTATTACCAGAGAGTTTAATTCCACCCTGCGCAGGCAAGAACTGTAAATAATCTTGTAATTGTTTTACTAATAATTCATCTTTCTGTAAATACTGTGCTTTTAAGACCAAAGCAAAAACCCATAAACTACAAAATACTCAGAAGAGAACGATTCAATAGAACAATTACAAGTCAACAAAAAAGAGTATGATCCAGCTTTCAGAATTTCTGATATATTAATGCTTTATGTATGCATCTTGATATTCTACAATTATTTTTTAATACGCATTATTTTACTAATTTTATTTAATTAGTTTTTTTAGAACTCTAGTGTATAATTTTATATTTATATTCGTTTTCATAAAAGCTCATGCTTCTCATTTTTTATATTTATTTAGTACACATTATTTCTTGTATCATTGTTCTTTGTTGAGTAAATTATAAAAAACAATATCCGCAAAATAATACCCGCAATATTCTTTTGTGCAATTTGAAAACATAAATTAATAGAAATAAATTAAATTTATGTTTGAATTGAAACTACTCTGGGCCTGGTTCCCTAGTTCCTCTCAAATTTAAAGCAGTATATAACAAAATTAAAGCCGTAGTTGAATACTTTGCAATTAGAATATGTTTGTAAACTGAAGAATGAATAGTTCGTCATAAGGATAATAAGTCTATTTTTTTCTCCTTAGCACACTATTTCGCTTTTTAACGCTCACGTTGGTAATAATTAAGTAGTTTTAAACAAACTGAATGATGAAGTTTCAGATTTTATTGATTCCCTAAACGGTTAATTAATTTTAAAAGAGAATTTATATTTAAAAAAAAAAGCTTTTCGTATTTTATTCAAAATTTTTGCATGGCTGCTAAAAAAGGAATTTTAATTAAAAACCAACAAAGATAGGACCATAAACATATTGTTACAATTCCTGTAAATAGTAATTATTGTAGTAACGTAACCTGTAAATAATTTCCCGTAATGAATATACAACCCCTTAACATATGGCTAAAGTATACAACCCCCTATTCTTTTTATTTTTATTGATAAAGTTTGATAACGGTCTACGCATTTCTCGAAGCAGAAAGAATGTTGTAGAAAATTCTTGGATGTTTATAAAAGCCGTTAGCGATGGATAAACAGTGAGTTTCGATTGATATTTCGAACTGATAGCATTTTGCTCTGTTTATAGGGAGGCATTTCGCTGTGTTGTTTTCGTATTTGGAAGTAAATACGTGTGTAAACGTTGAGTTTACGGTGTTGTGTGATAATTGCTTAATTGCTGATGAATAATTTAGCAGTGGTTGAAGATCTTTCCTGTACATAGTGTAAATAAATTTCCTGTGTTTTTATCAAGAACTGTGTCTTCATTTCAAGAAAGTGGAAGTCGCACCGAATCCGTTACAATTTGGCGCCCAACGTGGGGCTACTTCAGGACTTTCTTGCAGTAAGTGTGACTTTGGACATTTTTTCATAAAAACTTTTTGAATTTGGACTTTAATTTTATGGTGATTACTCGCGCAATGGATGAACAATTAAAACAACTGCTTGATGCAATCAACTCTGTTAAAAATGAATTGGCAGCTAATCAAGACCAATTAAAAAGTGATCTGACTGCAAGTATGTTGGCAAATCAAGACCAGTTAAAAAGCGATTTAACGGTGCTGAAAAAGGACTTAACGTCTAACCAAGAAGAAATTAAAAACGACCTTATTTCGGTAAAGACTGTGATGGAAAATAAATTTAATGACATAGAGCATCGAGTTGATGCTATTGAAGAAAAATTTGATACCGTTGAAAGCCGATTCAATGCTGTAGAAAATAAATTTGAAGAAGAAGATAGAAGATTTCATCTACTTAAAGAAGAGATCTTTAAGGACGTGGAAAGGAGATTGGCGACCGCGGAAAGCAGCTCTGTACAGTTTGGCGCTCCCACATCGGTTGCTCGACCGTCCATTAAACTTGCCACATTTGATGGGAAAACTTCGTGGCAGGTTTACAAAACTCAGTTCATGATAGTGGCGGAAGCGAACGGATGGGACTCTGCTACCAAGGCCTGCCATCTTGCAGCATCCCTGAGAGGTGACGCAGCGGACATTCTTCAGACCCTTCCGGACAGCCAGCGCCTGGATTTCGCCGCCCTCACATCTGCGTTGGAGCTTCGCTTCGGTGAGAAGTGCCAGAAAGATTTCAGCCGACTCCAGTTGAAGTCCCGCTTCCAGAAAACCGGGGAAACCCTGCAAGAGCTAGCGGCGGACGTCGAGAGACTGTCTCATCTTGCTTTTTGCGACTGTCCTGCGGATGTTCGAGACAACCTGGCACTCAACTACTACATCGACGGGGTTCGAGATCCGGAAATCCAGAAAGCTCTACGGATGGCGGATGTCAAAGACCTGAGTTCTGCTGTTGTGTATGCGATGAAGTTGGAGGCCGCCCAGCAAGCAACCCGCAAGGATTGCCATTCAATCCGCGGCGTGAAAACTGATGAGCCTGATCCGGTTTCGTCACGCTTTGCTGAACTGGAAAAGCAAATAAAAGAAATTGCAGGAATCCTCAAAAGGACTTCGGCTCCCAAGTACCAAAATGGACAATCACTTAAGTGCTGGAAATGTGGCGGCGAGGGTCACTTACGTAGAAACTGTGAAGCTCGCCAAGAAACCAGAGGGAAGAACACCTCTCCCTCCCAGGTCCAGGAAAACTAAGCCATGGCAATCTCGCGGGGCAGAGGTCGCCAAATTGGAATGAGCCCCATCTTAAAGTTTTCCAGATTTCATCGACGAGTGGCGGCAGTAATGGACTGTTTGTTTACGCATACGTAAACGGGTTTCCCTGCGAACTGATTATTGACACTGGAGCCAATGTTACAATCATTAGAACAGATGTGGCTCGTCAATTTGGACTCAACATTCTATGGACGCCGCCCAGCGTTACCCTCCAAACTGTGACAGGTGACAAGATCGAGATTGAAGGTAAAGTAAACTTAGAAATTGTGTTTGGAAATGCCACTTACCATCATACGGCATTCGTTGCTGCTATCACAGACCCCTTCATTCTCGGATTGGACTTTTTAAAGAAGTATGACTTCAACCTCGACTTCAAGACAAATGAGCTGCACTCGATGAGAGAAGACATAGCCGTTTTCCCCGCAGAAAGTGATGTAAAATCCGCTCATCAAATAATAGCCCAAACAGATTTATCGATTCCCTCAAGGTCAGAATCATTAATACCTGGCTCCATTGAAGAAAGCAATAGTTTTCGATTTGGACTCATTGAATCCCCCAACTTAAGCAATAACCCAAAAGGAGTGCCGGTCGCATCTACGCTTGTGGACCTTTCTAAAGATGTAATTCCTGTGCGAGTCGTCAACGTGAGTGAAAGGCCAAGGAATATCCGGAAAGGTGAAGTGTTGGCAACTTGTACTCCAGTAAACTGCATCATTAGAAGAATCAATTCCCCCGAGACTGTGTCTTCTGAGTCCTTGAAATCGAAGTTAATTGGGAGTGCGCCATTGTCGAAAGATCAAAGAACTGCTGCGGAGCAATTGGTGGACGATTTCAAGCATCTGTTTTCATCTACATCGGAGGATGTTGGCCGTACGAATTTAACGCAGCATAGGATCTACACTGGAGAACACCCCCCTATTAAACAGCATCCAAGACGACTACCGTTCGCCAAGAAGGAAGAGGTTGAGACCCTCCTGAAAGAGATGCAGGAGAATGATGTCATCGAACCCTCATCCAGTCCTTGGGCCTCTCCCATCGTCTTGGTCCGAAAGAAAGATGGCTCCACCAGATTTTGTGTCGATTACCGACGGCTGAATGAAATCACCAAGAAAGACAGCTACCCTCTTCCACGGATAGACGACACCTTGGACACTCTTTCCGGACACAAGTGGTTTTCGACCCTGGACTTGAAGAGCGGCTACTGGCAGGTTGAGATACACCCTGATGACCGAGAAAAGACAGCATTTACAACTGGACAAGGCTTATGGCAGTTTAAAGTGATGCCCTTCGGCCTCTGCAATGCACCAGCCACGTTCGAGCGTCTTATGGAGACAGTGTTAAGAGGACTTTCCTACGAATCCTGTCTGGTCTACTTAGACGATATCATCATCGTGGGACGCAGTTTCGAAGAACATCTGGCTAATCTTAGGAAGGTGCTGCAAAAGCTTAAGGAAGCCAATCTGAAGTTAAGCCCGTCCAAATGTAATTTGTTCCGCCGGGAAGTGAACTACCTTGGTCACATCATCTCTTCTGAAGGTGTACAAACCGATCCAGAGAAGGTATCTGCGGTCAAGAGTTGGAGTCGTCCCGAAAACATCCATCAGCTGCGAAGTTTCCTGGGGCTCTGCACGTACTACAGGAAGTTTGTAAAGGGTTTTTCCAACATTGCACGACCTTTGCATAAGCTGACGGAAAGCAAACAAAAGTTTGAATGGTCCAAGGAATGCGAAGATGCATTTCTACGACTGAAGGAGGCTTTAACATCAACGCCTATCCTCGCCTATCCTCAGCCTGAAAAATCCTTCATCCTGGACACTGATGCGAGCAACGAGGGCATCGGAGCTGTTTTATCCCAAGAAATTGACGGAAATGAACATGTCATCGCTTACTGGAGCAAATGCTTATCAAAGTCGGAGCGAAATTACTGCGTCACCAGAAAGGAGTTACTGGCCATAGTGAAAGCTGTAGAACACTTCCATCATTATCTCTACGGCCGAAAATTTCTGCTTCGGACAGATCATGCCTCATTAACTTGGCTTTTGAACTTCAAAAATCCGGAAGGTCAGATAGCCAGATGGATACAGCGGCTCCAGGAATATGACATGGAGATCAAGCATCGAAAAGGGTTATCTCACGGTAATGCTGACGCTTTATCAAGGAGACCCTGTCCCGAGAACTGCCACTATTGTTCCCGAATCGAGAAACAGTATGGAACGACTAGCCCTACCGCCTATCAGGTGACAGTGACTCCAACATCATCAGAACCTGATCCATGGAGTGATGACCAAGTTCGAAAAGATCAACTTGAAGACCCCGACATAAAACCAATTTTAGAATTCATGGAAAGTGACAGTCGACGCCCTAGCTGGCAGGACGTTTCCATCTTCAGTCCCGCAACAAAAAGATACTGGGCTTTATGGAACTCACTCCATTTACGGAACGGCGTGCTACACCGGAAATGGGAATCTGACGACGGCAAGACATCTAGGTGGCAGTTACTACTTCCCCGATCAAGGATTTCAGATGTTCTGAAAGAAATACATAGTAGTGCGACAGGAGGACATTTTGGTGTCTTGAAAACCCTCAATAAAGTTCGGGAGCGCTTCTTCTGGAGCAAGGCGAAGGATGACGTGGAGAAGTGGTGCCATTCTTGTGACGCCTGTGCTGCTCGTAAAGGACCGAAGAAGAGAAGCAGAGGGAAGCTACATCTGTACAACGTTGGAGCTCCTTTCGAACGAATTGGTATCGACATCCTGGGTCCTCTACCAAGAACTGCTGATGGGAACAAATACATTCTTGTTTCCATCGACTACTTCACCAAATGGCCGGAAGCATATCCCATTCCAGATCAAGAAGCTACCACCGTAGCAGAGACTCTAGTCCAACATTGGATCTCGAGATACGAAACACCTTTGCAGATTCATTCCGATCAAGGGAGGAATTTCATCTCTGCTGTGTTTAAGGGCCTATGTCAAATTTTCGGAATTGAGAAAACTAGGACAACACCACTACACCCACAATCGGACGGCATGGTGGAGAGATTTAACCGCACAATCCTAAATAATCTCTCGCTTATGGTATCCAGAAATCAACAGGATTGGGACAAGAAGCTACCTTTGTTCCTGCTGGCCTACCGCAGTGCTGTCCACGAGACTACCGGATATGCCCCATCTCAGATGCTCTTCGGACGAGAGCTTCGGCTACCTTGTGATCTCGTCTTCGGTCGTCCTCCGGATGCGCCTGCATCGCCTGAGGAGTACATCCAGGATCTCCAGGCCCGGTTGGAAGACGTTCATAACTTCGCACGAGAGCGAATCAACATCGCGGCGGAGAAGATGAAGACCCGATACGACACAAGGTCTACTGGACATGAATTCAACGAAGGCGACAAGGTTTGGTTATGGAATCCCATCCGACGGAAAGGTCTTTCACCCAAATTGCAGTCGCATTGGGATGGACCCTACAAAGTCGTTAGCCGACTAAATGACGTCGTAGTGAGGATCCAAAAATCACCTAATGCAAAACCTAGGGTTGTACATTATGATCGGTTAGCTCCATACTATGGCCATAGTTCATGAGTATTACGTAAACAACCATGGTTGATAACATAAAAGTTGTAGATAATTTTTGCTTTTAATGTTTAGTAATATTTCTTGTTATTATTGTGTTTTCTGTATCTGTTAGTTATTAATTAATGTGTATATTTGTAAACTTGTGATAGAAGTTTGGCACCCTTTCTGGGGATTGTACTGCCCGGGACGTGCAGTCCTTGGGAAGGGGGCAATGTTACAATTCCTGTAAATAGTAATTATTGTAGTAACGTAACCTGTAAATAATTTCCCGTAATGAATATACAACCCCTTAACATATGGCTAAAGTATACAACCCCCTATTCTTTTTATTTTTATTGATAAAGTTTGATAACGGTCTACGCATTTCTCGAAGCAGAAAGAATGTTGTAGAAAATTCTTGGATGTTTATAAAAGCCGTTAGCGATGGATAAACAGTGAGTTTCGATTGATATTTCGAACTGATAGCATTTTGCTCTGTTTATAGCGAGGCATTTCGCTGTGTTGTTTTCGTATTTGGAAGTAAATACGTGTGTAAACGTTGAGTTTACGGTGTTGTGTGATAATTGCTTAATTGCTGATGAATAATTTAGCAGTGGTTGAAGATCTTTCCTGTACATAGTGTAAATAAATTTCCTGTGTTTTTATCAAGAACTGTGTCTTCATTTCAAGAAAGTGGAAGTCGCACCGAATCCGTTACAATATTTAGGTTTTTCAAGCCCGTGTTCTGTTGCATCTTTTGCCACATTTTTAGTGCTTTACCGCCTACGGTTCGCGAGTTATGAGTGTTTTAGTAAACGGCGTCCCTCTATTGCTTTCCCTCTCCCCCGGGGATGTCGACCACCGAGGGGGGGGGGGAGACATGTGTTTTCATAATCACTATAGTGCCTGTAACAATAATCAGAAATAGTTTTGCGTCAGGTATTCCATGCAAGCTCAAATCCCCCCTTCAGATCCTGAAATATACTACAAATAGTGTTCGAGCTTGCTACTGTCATTTTGTTTTTCAACGCGTTAACAGAACTTAAATAGTTTTAACAAACTGAATAATGATATTTAGGACTTTATTTTAAAAAAATCAAACAATTTTGATTTGAAATTTATTTTGGTCAAAAAAGTTTGTTTTGCGCATTTTATTCAAAAATTTTGCTTGTTTATGGAATTTTACTCAGAAACCAACAAAGATAGGTCCATAATCATATTTAGCTTTTATGAAGCCCTTGTTTCATTGCGTCGATTGCCACTTTTTTCAGTGTTTTATCTCAAATAGTTCGTGAGTTATGAGTGTTTTAGAAAACGGCTCCCCCACTACTTTCCCCCCTCCCCCGGGGTTGTCGACCACTCAGGGGGGCGACGACATGTGGTTTCATAATCACCATCGTGCCTGTAACAATAATCAGAAATAATATTGCGTCAGCCTTTCCATGCATGCTCAACCCCCTTCAGATCCTGGACTATAAGCTTACTGAAGCGTTCCAACATAGTTTTCTAACCTTTATTACTTCAGCGGGTTTTTCGATCTGTGCTGCACTTTCTCAATTTTTTCAAAAGCGCGAATTTTTAGGTTTTCAATTTTAGGGACGGTTTTCAAAAACGTTTATAATTTCTCAATTGCTGAACATATGAAACTGAAACCTAGAATGAGAATACAAATTCATATTCATCGTTCATCATATGTGAAAATATTAGTTTTATGAGCGGCAAAAGTTGGACAGCGTTTGCACAGAAAATCTTTGCGGGGGTGGGAAATCTTGCGGAAATTTGCTCTCAATCCACCGAAATTAATCCTGAAAAATATCATGCGGGATCCCACAGAATTCAGGATTAAAAACCCTGTTTAGCCACATGGCCCTGTGAAACGCTTCTTTTTTTTTTTTTTTTTTTTGTTTTTGTAAAAATCACGGAAGTTTAGAATAAATGCAGGAGACCTATATGTTTCAATAATAATTTTTTCTCTATTACTTTTTGTCCAACTTTACTGTGTACATTTTTCAAATTGAAAAAATTTTAGAGTTATTTCTGTTATTAAAAAAAAAGGAAATTATTCACGGTTTGGCAACGGTCCCATCAGCTGTCCATCTGCGGGTATTTTGACCAACTACGTAGTGTCAGCAGCGTTAAAAAAAACTCGTTTTATTTAAGAATTACTGCCTTCATGCGCATAATGAACATTCTTAGGCCTTATAGAGACTTATGACTGCATGAAAAATGCCAAGAAAAGTAAAAAGAGAATTTGAGTTTTCACCATGTTTCTGATGAGTTTGAACCAAAGAGGTTCAAACCCATGAAAGAGAATATTTCGTATTTCGAGTTCATCATTCTTTTACAACGTTTCTTAGTTAAAAACTTCTCGTTTTCAAATCGAAAGAAGAGTTTATAAGCTGCACAACAGGGTTTTCCCTAAGTTTAATATTTTTTTAAACTCATCCCGTGAAAAGTAGAAAAGCCTCTATTCTAAAATTGAAGTTGATAATAGTAAAAACATTTCGTCCTCTTCAGAAGAAATTTTTTTTTTAAAATATGTATTTTTTTTAAACAATTTTTTAAATGCAGAACAGGACGCGAGGTGTACGCATTGCCGGTTGAGTACCGCTTACCTCATCACGCGATCTAACTGAAATCGTTTGCTTTCTTTTCATTTTTTTTAAATTTTACATTCAGAGATTTCATTTCTTTTTTTCCTGGACGTTTTGGTTTTGTTTATTTTTGGTCATATATTTGTACGCATTTTAAATCAATAAAAGCAACGATTTTTTTTCCTCAGAAATTTGAGTGGTCAGAGAGCAAAAATGAAGAAGTCCGAAAAAATTCTTAAAATCATGCGGGAAATGGATGATGTTCAAAACTGCATCAAAATAACCTCTAGAAGCCATGATATTCAAAAATTCAATAAAAAAATGGTTGATTTACCAGTTTTAAAGGTAATATAAGAATATTTTTCCATATTAAATTTGTTTGAAATAATTGGGCAGTAATTAATACATGGCACATATTGTTCGAAAGCAAAATAAAAATTTTGCAGGATAAAAAAACTTGCAGTTGCCTCATGAAATTCCAAAAATTTTAAGTTTGTAAAGTCTAAACCATTCGAGAACAAATCTTTTGTTCGCTCTCTTAAATACATAAAAAAAGTTCATTAAAATCCGAGACTGTGAGAGTCGGACCACATGTTTTCGCTCGAATTTTGCATTAAAAAAATAAATCGAAGAAACAAAAATATTATTGAAATAATGAATAAAATAAGTAGAAAAAAGATAGTATATGGTAAAAAACCCTGCCACATTAAAATGATTGAAATATTTGCAGGATGCAAAAAGATTGAAATCTCAAACAAGGCACACCATTTTCGACGATGCACGTGTTTGATATCGTTGGCATGCTTCCCGAGCATACGTTTTTGGCAGATAACGAGGAAGATAAAGATTCAAGGGGGAATCGAAAATTTGGAAAAATCGGAATCTTTTCAGATATTTAAAAAAAAAAGGATTGTTATGAGACGTGAAAGAGACAAAAAAAAGGGGGGGGGGGAGGGTGGAAAAGTTTTAAACCCCAACAGAGAAAGTCGGAAAAATCTCATTGCTGTATGTTGCACTACTCTTAGCATACTACGGGGAACATTGAACCCTTTTTTGTTGTTTTTTAATTAAATAAATAAAGCCTGCGGTTTTTTGCATGATCTTTGTTCTTGTTAGGAATTGGCGATTAAGTTAGGTAGAGATCAGGGGTGCCCACAAGGGGGGGATTATGGCGCAAGTTGCGCCATCAAATTTTTGGGGGGATTTTTAAAATTGCTTTTTATTTATGTATTTATTTTTTATTTCATTTATTTAGTTTGTGTGTGGTGTGTGTGTCATTGGCGTAGCACAGAAATTTTTTAATAAAATAATAATAATAATTAAAAATAATTAAATACATAAATAAATAAAAATTATGTAAAAAAATAAATATATAAAATAAAAAAGAGCTAAAACTAAAAAAAGGGGGGCGGGAGAGTTGAGGAAAATTTTGGGGATTTTGCGCTATTGAACTTGGGGGGGGGGGGGGGGATGGGCACCCCTGGTAGAGATAGATATATGTTGAGTGGGCAAAAAATGTTTTTGAATTAAAAACATAAAAAAAAGATTGTTACTTACTTTCTGAGGTAGATATGCATACATCGTATAGATAGATAGACAAATTTAGAGGTCGATATGGTAGATGGACAATACGAAATAGACATGCCCGTCATTTAAGGAACTTCAACACGGGTTCAATAGTCTCCCCCGTCCCCCCCCCCCCCCCCACACACACCATGACTTTGAAAAAACAATGCTTTCACATAAAAGTGGAAGTGCTTTTTGTTATTTTACGACACAATTTGCATGAAGAGCCCTTTATGTCCCCCACCCCCTCCTATAAAAATATTCAAAATGACGGAACTGGAGGTAGATTTAGAAAATATTTTATTCAAATTAATATTGATATATTGATAGATATAGATTGATTGATACCGCCAAAAAATTTATTTAAGCAGTTGCCGAAGGCGGCAACCTTGGTGTAAAAAGGGGAATGATAACAATATTGATATATAGAGAGAAGAGAGCAGATTGATTAATACCATCGCCAAATTTATCTAAGCAGCCCCCGAAGGCGGAAATTATGGCGTAAAAAGGCGAATGGCGAAAAAAGGCAAACCAGCTGGTCACCGCAGGCATCTAGTTAAATATAAATTCAAATGTACCCAGGTGCTTTAATACCAACTCACATACATTATTTATGCATTGATAAATTATTTGTGTAAGGGCATTAATGTTTTGCTATTAAATTTCAGTGATTTTTCGGAAAAATGAGAATAAAGTATGGTTGCACATAATTTTTCTTTTCGTTTTTGCGTCAACTTTAAAAATTATATTCAAAAGTATAGAGGATGCTATCCAAAATATTAAAAATTTTTTCACGTTAGCAATTTTGAGCAGTTATTTATTTATTTTTTTTTTCAAATTTTGTTTATCTAGTTTTCTTTTAAGTAGAAAATTCATTCTTAAATGAGCTACTACTACTATTAAAAAAAAAAAAAAACATATGTTTTAAATTTAGTACTTTTTCAGAAGTAACTACTAATAATAAATAAAATCAAGTTGAAAATAAAAAATCATTTCAACTGTAATCATGAAAATAAAAATCAAAGTAAATCATATTAAGGTCATCATAAAGGATTAAAATCTCACGAGTAAATTTTATTGAACTGGGATGCTAGGGGTTCAGTTACTAACTTAATTCCTCATGGTTTTCACTAATATTTCCTTCTAAGGATTTAAGTTAAAAACTTCTTTCTGCTATTTGTTTTTTTAGCGAAGTTTATTTGAGAGCAAGAGATATACAGGCGTCCCTCGTATAACATGGTACTTCTACAACCAACCAAATTAGTGATTAGTATAAATCGATTTTGATATTACACAGTACAAAACTTTTAATTTATAACTACACGGTTTTGATGTAACATGAATTTTAAAAGAAATAATTCAATTTTTGTACAACACACTGTTAAAAAATGTATGATAACAACTGTAATAAGTTTTACTTTGTTTTTATAAAACTTTGATGAAAGATTGTCTGTATTGGGCTTAAACGTTTGGTTTCCTCGTATAACACTAACTTTCAACTTTTAAATACATACTTAATTTTTCTCATCAGTGTTCTAAAAGCAAAAAGGTGAATATTATTTTATTTCCTATGCATTGTAAGAAAATAACATTAGGATTAAAGATAAGCTAAACTTGGCAAACAATAAATAAAAAATGTAGTCGAAAATGAAATAAAATAAATAGAATGATTCTATTTATTTTATTTGAAATTTTGTTTTGCTGTTTGTTGCTCAAACAAACTTGATTGCTATAGAAAAGCGCAGATATTTTTTCTTATCGAAAGCGTTTTGTTCTTAGCACAGAAAGAAAAGTGAATGAAATTTCTTCTTGTTGTGCATAACAGTTTTAATTTAATGTATGTAAAATGATTAAGTTTTATCATTTATAACAATTCTTTTTTTTAAATCAGTGGGTCTTTGTATGTTCTGGTTACCAGTTTTCATTTACATGTTCTATTGTTTCATGTATTATAAAATCTGCACCTTATGAATTGGTTTTGATATTACACGATACACATTCCTTGATTTACATTATTTCAAGATTTCGTATAACATGATTTCGATATAAAACAGTACACATTGACATGATTTGATAGGTACGTGATTTATTAGGTTAAAAAATGAGTAAAAAAACCACTCATAAAAAAAGTCTTGTATAACATGGTTTCGATAATACACAAAACGAATAAACCGTGTTATACAAGGGATACACCTGTATCTTTCTCTCTCCCCTTCATCAGTAAGAGTTTCATAAGATTGATCCATACATTTTACATCTCCCACCAAGAATTTTTTTCTTTAGCCTGGAGCTCCACTTTTGCTAGCTTTTTTAAATTGTTACATTGCTAGCAGTAGTTAAAAACAAGGACTACTGCGAACGAGTTTTAAAGATCTTGAACACAAACTAAAGGGCCCTTATTTTTAGAAATTAAAAATTATGAGCTTCTAAGAACTTTTATAAGGACTGTGGTAACTCTGTGATACACCCTGGCTATGCAAATCATATGAAGAATGATCTCACTTCAACAAGGCTATTATTGTTTTGTTCAAAACTCAAAACTCCAAAGGGTTTGTTATTACTAGCAAAAAGAAAAAAGTTATGGCACAAAATATATACATAGGGGAAGCTGCTGTACCCACGGACGAAATTTACTTTTCAATTTTTACTAGTCTCTGGGAATGGATAATCGATCGGAAAACTCTTCTGGCAGATACTACAACTTATCATCTAATTTGGCAATTTTTGTCAGCTAAAAATCTGAAAGCTTTCAACCACAAAATATTTTTCTTAAAAACCATCTTTTTTGTCCGTGGGTACAGCAATCCGTTCACCCCGCGGACAGGTGCCTTTGTACCCATAGACATATAAAACAATAATATATAAAAAGGTCTGAGGAACTAATTTATACTCAATGCATTTTCATAAGCTATTTTATATTGAAATACTTCAAACATCCATTGAAAATAACATTAAATAACATATCCAACAGAAATTAAACTTTGAAAATTAATCAAAGGTTTTTTTTCAATTTTTCCTTAAATTTTAACGTCAGTGAACTCTTTAAAAAAGTTACAAGTCTTAAGAGAGTTAATGATGTTATGAATAATTAAAATGTTTTAAAACAAAAAAATAACTAGATTCATGATAGTATGGCTCTCCATGTACTTACTTAAGAACTTCAATTTATATGCAAATAGAAACCTTTAACCAAAACTAACTCATTACAAAAAAAACTCAGTTCAGATTAAACCAACAAAAATTTAGAAAAGTCGACATCAAATAAAAAATATGTGGGATTGATGGTCTGTCATACAACAGGTGTGGGGGTTACTTCAAAACTATATTTTCAAGTTGTACTTCAAATTCATCATTCATTGTTAAAAGCAAATTTTGGACGTTGATGACAAGGCACCATTTTGAGGTACTTCACATTGTAAGAAGACTCAGGTGTGACCCAAGGAGACTAAAAATTGCTGTTCGTGGGTACACATGGTTGTGTGTCCTTGGGTACAAAGGTATGCCATTTTGGTCTTGCAAGGCAGTCACATCAACAGGACCACAGTTTTACAACATTAAAAATCAGAAACAAAACCTTCAAAATATAGGGAATCATGATATCTACAACAAAAATGAATAATACAATCCACGACGAAGTAAAAAAAAGAAATTGTTCATGCTTTTTTATTTAGATCCTACTAAAACCGGAAAAATGCGATAGAATCTTAAATGTTCATTTGATGGCATTGAAACTTTCTGGAGTATTGTAGAGGGTGTGACACACAGGTTGAACCCCAATTAGGATCCCTCTCTATGATACATGGAATTTCCCGACCGACGTCCATAGGAACAACCGTCCATGGGTACAGCAGCTTCCCCTAACAATGTGTAAATACACATTAAAAAATAAGATTTAAATGTATTAAAAGGTTGTATCAAAAAACGGGGAGGGGGGAGGGGGTTACCTGAACTTTGAGAGCCTCTGCCATATTTGATAATACTTAAAAGCTGTCAGTATACATTACTTTGCACAAGTTTTCTGAAAAGTATTTGCTATAGATAAATAAAGAATTAAAATTAACCAAAATGCATAGCTTTCACAGCTTAAATGAAGAAAACAACATCCATTCTAAAAATAAAATGCTCCATGATTTATCAAATAAAACAAGATACATTTTTTTTTTGATCAGATGAAAATGAGAATTCATTAAAAAATTGCACAGAAAATATAAAAGGTCATTAAAAACATGAAAAGGAGCCGATTTATTTAGGACTGAATAATTAAGTTAAGTATGAAAGGCACTGAGCAAGAATAGTTGATGATTCACTTTGACACATGGCCAAATGAACTAATTCCGACTCATATCTTCTTATGTAAGTCCTGGCCATTGGGCTGTAAGAAACCAAATTGCGCAAAATCAAAGCACTCGTTAAACGAATGCTCTCTTCTAAAGCCTGCTCTTTCTCATTTGATGATGTCTTTCTTGCAGACTGCTTGTTTGGATCAATATCTTGAAGAGCACGGCGTCTTATGGCAATGATAGCTGCATCGGAAGAGTAGACGGCATTAGGAGGAGGATGAGCTGCAGTCTTTCTTCCAAGTGGCAATTGTTGTTTCTTAATACTTTGAGAGTTCAGAGATGTCTCATTGCAGTGCCAATCTTGTAAATGCGTGAGTAATGACATTCTTGGTCGTTTCATTGGACCGCAGCCATCCCACAAGCAAATCATGTCATCATCACTTGCTGGAACATGAACCTGGCTGATATGAAGGAACATTGAAGGAATCTTAGAAAATTTTAACCCACAGCCCCTCCAATTGCAAGAATATTTCATGTTCTCGCACACTGTACTAGGAACTTGTTTCATTTCCTTTGAACTGGAAGATCTAGTATACGGCAGTAAAATACGTGAGCCACTCAATTCCTTTTCTTCAGAAAAATTATTCAGGACAAGTTTTATAGCAGCAGATTGGCTTTCTACTTGTTTATTCGACACAACACTATTTAATGATGTATTGTTTAATACTTGTGCAGAAGATTGCAATGAAACAAAACTAGTTTTCTGAACAGAATCTTCTGGATTTTGAACCTGAAAATTGGAAGTACTATTTTTTTCTGATATTATTTCATAAGCTACAGCTGAAGCTACGTTATTGTTACAGTTTTCAATACAAATAGGCACAATAGGTAAAACATCTAAACACGATGAAGCATTTGGAGCAATAGAATTTTGAGTAGCTGACGCAGCAATAACTGGATTTTGGGAAAGACAAGAAGCATTTTCAAGATTATGGGATGCAATTTTAAAGGTTGTGTTAAGAGATGAAACTGGAACAATTTTGAGACATGTTGATTCTTGTACATTAGAGATGATTTTCAGATTAGAATCTTTTGATGACAAACAATTTTCAGTCCCAGTATTTGATTTACTTCTTGCAACTAATTCAGTTCCTTTATTAAGAATGCTGGACAGCAATGGAGATTTTGAAATTATTGTATCAGACTGCAGTCCCAATACACTAACGGAAGAAAATTCTTTGCTATTTTGCTTAACAGGAGAACTTAGAAAGACAGAAGGTGATGAAATGTTTGAAAAGATCAACTGCTTGCTCACTATGTTATTCTTAGAACTATTTAATGAATAGTGTTTATCAAAAGAAATTTCATTAGATGGTTTTATAGATTTAGACAATAGTGATTCAGGACTTTGTGATACTAATATAATTTTTTCAATTTCAGCTCTCAATTTAGGATCCTGGATGCTTGAGATATTTTGAACTGGTGACTTGATACCATTCAATGAATCAATTGGTACGCAATTAATTAGTGGGACTACAGAACATGTTGCTGTTGGAATAACGTTGCTTGAACAATGGTGGTTAACTGATGCAGAATCATTTGCAGCAGATGCAATGGATTGATTTGTATTAGTTTTATTATAGAACTTTTGAGCGACATCTTCAGAAATTTTAGATATCAGTTTCTGTTTCAGTGAAATAAAAGTGATTGGAGTTGAAACTGGAGAATCAACATATTTTGCAGTTTTATTTATTTCAACATGCTCTGTATCTGCTGTAAAAGAAATTTTCCTTTTATTTATTGAGCACGGAAGTAGTTTTTCTTTATTTGAAACCGAAATGGAGTCTGGAACATTTTTCTGAACCATTTTTGTATTTGGAGTTGAATTTTGCTTCCAAATATAAGGGTCAGGAGGCATAGATTTCAAACTAAGAGCAGGACTTAAACTGATTTCACTTTTCTCTTCCAACGTCTTTATGCCTTCTCCATTTGCTTTATTCTTCTGATTTTCTGACACTGATTTAAAATGATGGAAGGTTTGTGCTTTCATTTCATTGATTGGGTTATCAACTACAACAGACTCATGATGAGATGAAAATGAATGTGAAACATTTGAAGTTTTGGAAACAGTAGACTGTGCAGAAGGTTTCTTTTTAAGACCATAATACCGATTACTTTTAGCACCACTTTTAGATCTGTACACTTTTAACTTACAATCAGGAAATACACTTTTAATGTAAGTGTGGAATGAACTTAAACCATTTTGTGTGATATCCGATTGCTGACAAAAGGAGACATACTGTGAAAACATTTCCTCCTGCGAACATGAAAAATTTTCGCTTTTCTCATATTTGTCTGTTAACCATTTGCATGTAATATTTTCAGAACCACCTGTAGTGCTAGATCCCGTCTTCAATGAGTTTGTCGAGGTTGAAGCCACTTCCTTATTTAAGTCTGATTCAACAGGATATAGAGTTTTGATAATTTTCATATTGATGTATGCAGATTGCTCAAATTTATCAGCTTCACATGTCAGCAAACTAACTAATGTTGCAACAAAATGATGTCCACTAGCTATTTTGTCGCACGGATATTTTCCCAAATCAGACAAAGCATAAAGAGCATCCAGAGAGTGAGTTAGCAGTACTATATCATGTACTGTCAAGTACAGTAACAACTGTTCATATACTTCTACATTTAAAAGAGATGTAATAACATCTTCATTTGCTATGCAGTAACACAGCTGAGATAAGATATCCATGGATTTTATAACTATAAAACGGTCAGCAGAGCTTATACCCTCGATAACAGTTTGCAGTATAACACGTGAATATATATCCTGTTCAGTAGAAACTTTTAGTTCAACAGCTATATTTCCTAGTGTGTCATATGCAGTCTGTTTCAAAGATCCCCATGAAGAATGAATACATAACAATAAAAACCTTAATAAAATTTTATTATCAGCTAACACAGACTTATTTTTTTTTTCAAATGATAAATTATATATTATGACAGCAATTTTAAACACTAGTTCACCTTCAAAAGATGGACACCAGATGCCTTGCCTAATATTTAGAAGCGATTCATCTGAATTGTGCTCATTCAGATCTGAACCAAGAAACTCGGCTAATTGATCATTTCTAATATTAAGAACACTTCTCCAGAACCATGCCATATTTCGACCTTTGACATCCCTCCAACTTTCCAAGTACAGTGTCTTCAATGCAGCATCATCTGAGTTCCAAATTCCTGATTGGGCAATAAGAAAATCAATCAATTTCGGTGACTGACTTAAATCAAAATTAAAATTCTCTTTGCTGGACAGCAAAATGCAGATATTTAAAGCTAATTCTTGCTCATTTGGCAGCCCACAAAGCAGAGACATGCATAATTTAATGTAATGATTAGGGGAAACAAAGGTTTCATTAAGACCAAAACTCGAACGACAAGCATCTGAAATATCATGCTGCGCAATATCATAAACCATTGGCACATTTTGACAAATTTTTAATTTCTTGGTTTGAGATCCTGCTTTTACATTATCACTTTTCTGTATTCTCAGAAAATGTATTTTTTCATAATGTTTCAAATAACGAATGTAGATCTTTCGAAGGCTCAGAGAAATATTCACACAACCTCTCGGAAATTTCAGGATGCTGGCAATATCATTCCATTTTCTTTGCTCTGTTATTACTTTAAAGCCTCCAGCCTCAGTAACTACATTGTAAAAATGAAGCAAATTAATTTCACGGCCACTAATTTTAGGAATGTGATGAAAAGGCGATCCTCTGTTTTGGTGGAAAATTTTTAATTCATGAAGAAATGCATTATAATGCTGATCATTAATTTGACCACTTTTATGTAAGCTCTCCATGATCAACTCCTTGTTCGTTTTCAGTAAAAGTAACTTGTTCGATTGAAAGAAGATTTTGATACAATTATAGCATTGTATGGGTTATTTCAGAAACCTAAAACCAGCAAGCTGAAAGAAAACGGAAAGAAGTTATTAGTTAAAATTTACATAAAACACTTAAGACAATCTGGTGTAATAATTTAAAACAACTTTTGAATATACTTCAAAGCATATTTCATGGGAAAACAAAAGTAAAACCTGTGAAAGGTAATAAAACTTGAGGACATGACATTAATACTATGCCACGACATTAAAAATGAGGAAATAGTTCCACTGTAACATAATGGCAACACTGTCATTCGGAGTATCTTTGAGCATGGCTGCACTAGATGGCGCTTATGCTTGACAATTTACGACTTTTCTGTGATAAACCGATGCAGCTCATGCAAATGTCACTGTCATCAAAGTTTGTTTAAATTTGATTGGGTATCGCCCATTTTGACCGCTAGAGGTGCTGATAGGCACCCCTGCATCAATCAGTCAATGGCAACGTAATGGAAACAGGGGTTCCCTGTAGCGCCTTCTTTGTTGCCAGGAGTTTCAGCGATTATCATGGCCTATAAGAATTAAGTGGGGGCCATGCTTTGAGAAATTCTGGTCAACTTTGTGCCACTTCAAATGTTTAACAAAAAAACTTGAAGATCTAGTGCTTCACAATGCTGGCAAGGTTATTAAATCAGTTTTTTTACCCTTTTATTTTAGGAAATAGGTTTGTACAGCTGTACACAGAAAATTGTAAAGTAAAACAAATTTAAAATTGCTATTTGGAAGCATTTTTGGAATGCTGTTTGGAAGTTGTTGAAATGTTACTTTCTTCTTCAAAGTAACATAAGATTCATTTATCAGAGATATTCTTCCTTGCATATGGTGAATTTTTCTCATTTTTCTAGTGATAATCTATAGTAATTTGTTTAGTAATATTTAGTAAAATGACAAAATGCAAGACAAGTTTTCAGGCTAACTTTGAACCAGCTCCATGTTATGCTTAGTGTTGTTGTTTTGTATCAAGGGTCAATCCAGGATTCAGTTTTCGGGCCCCCATGAGAAGAGTAAAATAGTTTTGTTAATTTTCTTTATTTTTGTGGGAAAAAGTTGTATTGGATAAAAACTTAAAATGTATGCGTTTTTTTTTTTTTTTTTCCAGAAATTTTTTTATGATACACAATAATATTCTTTTAATCACTAAATATACAGAATAAAAGTATTGACCCTAAAATGAAATCCCAGAATAAAAGAATCTTCAAATTTGTGTCAATAATGATATGATAAATTTACTGTCACAAAGAGGGAACTATTAAGAAAGTTTAAAAAGTATTTTCCATTCTTTTTTAAATTTAGAGAGATTTTTTAAATCAAATAGTATACAGCTATCTATAATTTTCTTAAGTAGTAAAATTAAATTAACAAACGATAAATCAAATAGACAGGGTTGCCACGGAAGTTCAAGAATGAAATTCCCAGACATTTCCAGGCTTTCCAGGTGGTTTTGAGAAAAATTCCAGGTTATCGATCTCCACCTTCATTTTGCAACATTAATATATACATCTCAAATTTTGATAAAATTTACCTCATTTTCAAACTTAACAAACAATGGTTACCAAATTATATTTATTCAAGCTGAAATAATCAAAAATATGTACTAAGGGTGTTTCAAATTTTTTTTTTCAGCTCGAGTTCAAGACACCCCTTATTTTTTTAGGCTTACTAATAGTATTGTGCTGTAAAAGTTTTAGCTTCTTACTCAAATTTTAAGAAGTTGCTCAATGACCCCTCAATTTAACATTAGCCCTAGCATAGAAAAAGTCACAAATTTAGAAACATTTAATTTTTCCAGCTAAGTAATTATTTTATTGCAATGTATATGCATATAACTCATGTATATTATAATAGTATGTAACATTGTTTTTTCAGTTCAATGTATTTTTTTAACCCTCTTCACATACTTATGAAGTTTGGGGAGGGGATTGAGCACCCTCTTTCAGTTGAAATAGGAAGCTAAAATTCTTCCAGTACATTACTATCCACAAGCCTAAAAACATTGAGTGGTGTCCTGTTTTCTAGGAGAAACCTTTTTTTGTTTTTAAGTGTATTTTTGAACGACCCTAATGTACTAACACAAGGGAAGCAAATCACTTTAATAAAGAATTAAGAATTAATGTAAATGTAGCATATCTTCTTTTCAATAGCGAGGAGACACTGCCTTACATCAAGTGAAAGAACTACTAAATTAACAATTGTGACATCTGTATCACAAAAATAAAGTTAATTGCTAAAATAATCTGAACTAAAAACTTATGAAACCTAAACTTTTCAATTATTGCCTTCCACTTCTCCAATCCATTAAATTCACAGTGCTTTTAGACTTTGGCCTGTAAAAAAAATCATGCATCTTTTCACTCCACATATTTCCCCTGTTTGTTGCTCATAAAGCAGGGGTGCCCCCTCCCAAGTTCAATGGCATCCCCCCCCCCAATATTTCTGAACGCCTTAGCGCTTTTTTTATTTTTAACCCTCTTTTTTATTTGTTTATTTATTTATTTATTGAATATTTTTTTATTTACCTTTTTATTTATTTTTATCATTATTGTTTTAAAAGAAAAGTTCTGCACTAGTTTGATGGCGCATCCCCCCCTGTGGGCACCCTGTCATACAGTTAAATTTTGAGCAATGCTGAGAAACTTCTCTGATGTGCAGATTTTTTTTAAAAATCGGATTACTTTTATTTTGAAAGAAAGAAGCGCATTGAAAGTCTTTAAAGATCACTACCAAAATACTAAAAGATAGCGATAATTTTATAAAAAAAAAACTTGTTAAATTTAAAATTGTCTAATGAACTAAATTTACAGAACAAAATTGTTTAGAAGAATACGATTTCATTAATTAATTTAAAGAAGTAATATAAAATATGAAAAGATCATTGCAGCTCATTATAAACTTTAGTCGTACTCGCAGATAAAACAATATGCTGCGTATCATAACTTCAGAATTGCTGACGTAAACAAGCAGCGTTAGACAGAGCCCGCTCAAACTAGGAAGAAAAAAAATACCTTCTGCGCATGTCCACCACCAACTGCTAGACTGCTATGGCGCGGGCCAATGGCAGAGAGCAGGGTTGGCAAGGTTTTGGACACTACGGTAAAAACCATGGTAAAAACCCTGGTTTTTACCATCCTGTCCAAAACCCTAGCGACCAAAACTGTCCGAAAGTGTCCAAAACTATATTTTAAGAAAAATAGTATTGTGTCAGAAAACATCAAAAAACAGAATAAAATGCATCAAAGTAATGTTTTATATTGAACATTTATTCAATGAGAACATTCAACTTACTTATGCAGCTGATTTTAATCTAGTTGCATAGGAGTTGAATTCCTGATAAAAATTTCAATTTTTATACATAAGTTTATTTATTTTTGATAATAGGAACAAAATTTCCTTATGTTTATGCATGTGTGCAAATGAAAGCAGGGTTGGCAAGGTTTTTACCATCCTGTTCAAAACACTTGTGTCCGAAAATGTCCAAAACTATTTTGTGAGAAAATATCAAAAACAGAACAAAGTGTTAAAATTATTTTATTGACTATTTAATATATTTATTCAATGTGAACATTCAGTGTAGGTATATATATATATATATATATATATATATATATATATATATGTAACTTATTTATGCAGCTGATTTTAATCTAGTTAAGTAGAAATTATTAAATTCTTCATCAAAAATTTCAATTTGTATGCAGGAGTTTTTTTTTGCATAAACTAAATTTTTTAACATTTATGCATGTGTGCAAAAGAAAGTGTTCAAAATATAGTGCAATAATTGACTTAAATGCAATAAATTACAATTTTTTTTAGTTACAGAATGTATATTAAAAGCGTAAACTAAAAAAAGAATAGCACAAGTTTTATAATATAAGTGTTTAATCATCAATTTCTTGTTCTTTAATCTAAGATTTAAAAAATGATTTTTGTTAAAAAATCATGTAAAACTTATTTGCAAAAACCATTTTAAAAATTGAGCTATTTCCTTGCACTTAAATATTGTACATTTAATAATATTCCTTTGCGTTATGAATGGAACTGAAATTAGTTGTCTTGGTAGTGTTGTGAATTTCCTTTCAAAACTCTACCAACTGTTAAATAAGTTTTTGTGAAAAAGTTACTGGCAATTTTTTTTAAGTAAAATGTTTTTTAAATGAACATTTTGAAAAAAAATATTATCAAATACTGATTAATTAAACCTCAGTAATATCTTTATTTATGCATCATGAATATTGCAGTGAAAACGAATTGATTAGATTACACCCCTTTAACTTTAACATAGTTTTGGACATTTTAAGGCAGTTTCAGACACTTTTGGACAGTTTTGGACGGTAAAAATCTCCTGTCCTATCCTAAACCAGTTTTGGACAGTCCAAAACCCAACCCTGGCAGAGAGTTGATAAAAACAACTGCAGGGGGAAGAAGAAAGATGGGAATGACAAAACGACAAATGGTGGCAGGAAAAACAAGGCTGAAAGTTTTTTTTTTTTTGTTTGACGACATAGACCACGGTCCGCACTAAGAACGAATGGAAAATAAAAGAAATTCCCCCGACATTTCCAGAAAATTATGCAATTTTTCATTTTTCCTGACATTTCCCTGATCATTTTTGGCCATTTTCATTTTCCCTGACAATTCCAGGTTTCCCCGGTGCGTGGCAACCCATTCAACTCCCATTCATTCAAATGATTGAAATGCGGTACACCCTCATTTCACATAGGTTTATTTTATTTGGGATTATTTTACGCGGATTCGATTATACGCGGTTTTGACACCTTTATTTTATTTTACGTGGTGGAGGCATTGCAAACATTTTCGCCTCTTTTAAAATTGAAACTCCTAAGGTTGCAGATAACACATAAGAAACTTCATTTTAGAGTTAGCTTAGGATACTGAAAACTTTTTTGTAATTGATATCAGAGCTCTTTCCAGAAATAAAGGCATAAATTTCACAACATTCAAAGCTCATTGAAGAACAGCTGTTAGAGTAACAAATAAGAATGGACCAACGAGGATACCAACAGATGGCACAGAAGCAAACACCTCTGATATTGAAAATTTTGAGCCATTCCTTGATAATGGCAAATGATTTTTCTGATTTGTTAGTGAAACAAGATCCTATCATCAGGGTTCATAGCAAGTGGAAAAAAATATACAGGAGGTTAAAAGAAAAAATATAGGACTTTAATAGTAAAATATATAGAAGTTCAATAGCAAAATATATAGGAGTTTAAAAGGAAAAATATAGGAGTTAGATAGAAAAATAATATAGGAATTTGAAAAAAGTATAGGATCTAGTAGGCATGTTTGGATCACTGTACAAAAAAAAAAATGCCATTATCAATACAATTCTATATCATGCATGAAGTTATGGCAATGTGAAGAGTCACATATGTGAGAGCAAATGAATTTTCGTATCTACAGCCGCTTATATGAATCATGTTTGTTTAAGACAAATTTGATTTAATTTCGCAAAATTGTGTGTGCCTGTTTTTCTTTTTTTTTTTAAAAGTGTAATTCTACATACAATTTAAGAGATTTTCAATAAATTTTTGGTCAAATGAGATATTATTAGAAGTATATCGTGCACTCAAAATATCTATTCTTTGATTATTTAAAGAATTTTATCACAAAACAGTATGAAAAAGCAATTACAAAATTCAGTTTTTAACTTACGTGCTTTGAAAAATGCATCTGTTATTGATTGCTAAAACTAGGTAATCATTATTTTGGACATTCTTTTTTTAATGTCATAAATCTACTCATAGTCCTTGATATTGGTACCTTATTGCTTCAATGCCAACACTAATGATTAAATGTCCTGTCGACTCCACATCTCTCTCCTCCCACTGATTTTGTTGGACATATCGTTGAAAAAAATAGTTACAAAAAGTGTGCAACACTCTGTCTCCAATTTGTTTCACTATTTAAAGAAAAAAAACTAACTTTACTAAACAAAGGCAAAGAAAAAAAGGCTGCGCTAATGCATCACGTTTGAGGGAAATGGTCAGTCTCATATGCTTGATTCATTTAAGCAGCATGTTTGATTCAAAAATTCAGCAATTTCTTACTATTAAAACTGGATTTTGTTTTGTTTTCGAGGAATTGATTCATTAAAGTGGCTGATTTAATTACCCGGCGCCCACTGTAATGGCATTATCCATAATGTGTGTATTATTATATTAATTAAAATGTGTATATATATTTACACACACCATGTATAAAGAGTGAATTTAATCTAATCTGCCAAATGAAAAGGGGCGTTAGAAGAGCTCAAGTGGAGCACAGAACTATCCAGTATCCTGTCCAATTTGAAACCATAATCAAGTAGATTTAAAAAAAAAAAAAAAAAAATCTGAGATGAAGACTGATTTCTGAAATTCTTGGAAAATCTACACACAAAAAATAAGTACATATTTGAAAAAAAGCGGGCAAAATCCTATAAAATGACTTTTTTTTTCATTGACATAGTTACATTTTTCTGCAAGCTACAAGCTTTGAAACAATTGAAGTACTCAAAGTTGAATTAGTACCAAAATCTGTACACAGCCTTTTTCAAAAATAATCATTTGAGCTACAAGCGGTCATTTGAACTACATGTAAGATTGTATGTGACAAAATTAAAAGCTTTTAAAATCTTTACAGCAGTACACTTCAAATTAACATATTATACTATTAAAATTACAAAGTAAACTTATTAGAAGAAAATAATTAATTGAAAACAAGTTAATGCAAGAAAATACTTGGTATATTTCATAAAAATTATCAAACATAAGTTTAGTACATATGCCAACATTTAAGATGTAAGAGTGCACATTGCAGGGGAGAAAGAAGGAAATAATGGATCAAAGCATTATGAATATTTGGGTAGCATTTAACATCTAATGAAAAAAATACAGGAGTAAGTGAGAAAATATAGGAAATATAGGAGAATATTTGAAAATTGTGAAAATATAGGAAATATAGGAAGACTATGAGCCCTGCTTCATGGAAATGAGATGGTGATCATGGATGCGTTAAATGCCCCACAAAGAACTATAGAGGAAAATAATGACTGCCAAAAGAAGATCGTAACAGCTTTTTTTAATAAACACAAAGTTAATTTATGTTTTCTTATGGGACGTTGTGCATATGTATCGGAATAAGTACATTAGTTAACTTTATTCCTCTATCATTGGATTGAAGTATTTTAAAATCTATTGAACCTAGCCCTCATTTCAACACTAATATTAGGTCTTGATGTGGTTTCAATTTATGCAGCATTTCCGTCAAACGTAACCCCCACATAAAACGAGGGTCTACTGTATTAGTAGGACATAAAAGGATTGAAATCTCAAATATAATTATTTAAAGAAATTGCCTTTAATATTAGCTATTCACTTATATGATATGATCATCGAAATTTTAGGAAAAGCTACATATAAATACTGAAAAAAATTTGAAATTTACATAATTTGCAACATTTCTTGACTTAATAATAAACAATGAACACTCAGGATTTCCATGCTTTGCCACCATTTTAAATTTTCTTAATTAACTATTTTGGTAAATTTAATTTCAAATTTTTTTTATAGATTGAAGTTAATACTGATGGTGATATCAGTTAGAATCAACTTGGACGCAAAAGGATTAAAATTTTTGATTGGGCATGGCAGAATGACGTGTGGGCAACCTCTCAATTACACAATGTGAAGTACAAAAATGTCCAAGCGATAGAAATACAGTAAACGAAACTCAGCTAGTTTTACATAAACGGATGCAACCAGATTTTGATATGCGGTTAAAATCTGAGCTAATCATTACTACCTATAAGAAGGCCCCATCAATGGTTACCTTAAATGAGAGATGACATACTAAAAAGTGGTAGAGTCAAATCCTAATTTGGCTGTTTAGCGCTCTCAGTACTCGCCAACGCAAGCGACAATCTCAAATTAAGTTTTGAATTCTTTGCCATCTTTTTTTCACTAATGCTACTGTACAACAGAGTTCACTCTTGGATTTAGTAAAACTCCGTTTTGAAAGCATTTTAGTAATATTACACTATAATGAAGAATAAAAAAGAAATGAAAATCTCTGAAGTTTAATAATCTATAATAGATATAATTTATAACATAAAAACAGGTAAAAAAAATGTTTTCTTTTGAAATTGGAAAAAAGAAATTCAAAAATTGGTAAGAATAAAGCTAAAAACTTGTTTTAATTGATTGTGAAAGATGAAACTTATGCCTCTAAGGAAAGTAAACAAGAAGAAAATATTTCACTCACAACTGACATTTCTAAAAATATTGCTTTCTGTTTTACAAAATATTTGATTACTTTGTGCTGCAGATAGTGACGCATGATTTACATAATTCTCATGTATATTTTTATATTTATGCAGAGTGCATTTCATATTCAATTATACATTTTATTGTGATACCCACTGCGTAACTGAGTAGGTGAACGCTCGCTTCTACGATAGTGGATGAGAAAATTTAAAGTATGTCGTTCTTGTTCAAATATCAGTC
Source organism: Uloborus diversus (assembly GCF_026930045.1). Taxonomy (NCBI): domain Eukaryota; kingdom Metazoa; phylum Arthropoda; class Arachnida; order Araneae; family Uloboridae; genus Uloborus; species Uloborus diversus. The sequence goes on from NC_072731.1 coordinate 105,731,440, forward strand.
TATCATAGTTAAAATTTTCATTTATGTTTACTTTATTATGATACTAAGACATTTTTCGAATCTAATGAGGCTCCTTAAATATTATACGCATATGATACAATGTATTGAACATTTTTGTTGCTGTAATCATGTTGTTCCCTACATTCTTTTTTATGTATTTGTTCAATTTAAAGAAAGAAACAGCACTAACTTAGAAAAATAAGTGTTTTGATTTTTCCTTTGATCTATGTTTATAAGTTTGACGAACTACTGTTCACAAAATAATAGCTTTAGAATTTAAAATAGCTTTTAAGAGATATAAATTAAAACGATTTTCATAGGGAAATTTCCCCCCAGTCAGCCTCTTTCGGTCATGTGACGAAACCAGTAATAGGGCTTTCTATGTGGGAGGTGGTGGGCTAATATGTAAAAAGAATCTAATTTCCGTAAATTTTAAGCCTAACCCATAACATTTTGTTGCATATGTTTTAGAGTTCAAAATCCATGCTCTGCAGAAAATCCGGATTTTCCAAGCTCAAATTCGATCATAGTTGAAATTTATGCCATGATTCTAGGCACGAGAGAACACCCTTTATAATATATATTTAATTTAAAAATATTAGGTCATTAAAGAAAAATTAACCAGCTAAAATCTTAGCTGTAAATTCTGCCTTGGTGTAAAATGAGTCCTCAAGGCTTAATCACCCGAAGTTCTCTAGCCACCAACTACAGAGTGACAAGAAATAACTTAGACACATGGGATACATTATAAGTTTAAAGCTAATGAAAATATTACAACCAAACTTCAAAATAAATATGAATACATTAAGTTGTCTAAAATATTTAGATTTTAAAAGTTACCACCTTTAGCCGAAATACAGAGCTTTATACATGTAACACAATTTTCAGGGATAGGCCGCAACTCCACTTTTTATCCCATTCCTTACATAAGGATTTCTTTAGGGATGCCAAAGTTACATGAGGTATCGAACTCCCTGGTAACATCCAGACCCCGAAGTGGTTTTTTGGGGGGAAAAAGTAGGAAATAAGGAATCAAAAATTTAAAAAGTAGGAAAATTAGGAAAAAAATCAGTTAAAAAGTAGGAAAAAATAGGAAGAGATAAAACTAAACAGACGTCAAGAGGAAACAGATTTAGCGTAAACTTTATTTCTAATGTAAAATAAACTAACACTATTTTTGATTTAAAACTGTCCCAAAAATAAACTAACAGTACTTTTGAAGTATTAAAGGGTTTTAATGAAAGACCGAGTCAAAAAACAAAACGAAAGAAACAAACAGACAATTTTCAGTATGAAAAATAAACTAGTGGAAACAAAGGTACTAAATACAAAAATATAAAAATAAAATCCAAACAAACACCTTTCGACAATACAGTAATAAAAATTTCAAGTGCGAAAGAATAAAATGCAATATAGCAATCGCAATAATAATAATAATAATAATAAATAAATAAATAAATAGTAACAATAATAATAAAACTCATATTTTGGTGCAATAAAACCATTTTTGTTAAAGATATGTTTTGTCAAAAACGAAAACATTCCTTCGAGAGCATCCATTTTATCATTTGAAAATACTAACACTTTCAGTTCCTGTTGTCATAAACTATGATACAAAATGCAAAGCAAATATAAAATTCGTTTTAGTTGAAAATAATCAGCAGCTGACATGCATTTTTGCATAAGCAGGGGCAGATGTTTGAATTTGAAAAAAAAAGGAAATAAGCTAAAAGTGCAGAACTAAAATAAATTTGTTCTTAAATATGGGACATAAAATTCATAATAAAATAATTAAACTAAATAAATAACGAAATAAGTAAACTAGAGGGTTTGTATTATGTTATATATTTTTAGCATACAAGAAAATTTTTCTTTCAGGAACATCATTTAGGGGGGTCAGTGAGGTCAATTTCTCCCCTCCCTGGCTTTAGAAAATTAACGCTTAACTATACAAGTTTGTGTGATTTTTATTGTTTTCAGACAAAATTTGCATTCAGTATGCATACTTCGCTAGCCTTCCCCGGGGGAAAAATCAAAATGACGGGCCAGTTTTAATTTCAATCAAGCAATAAAAAGGAATATTGTTTTATTGGTTTGATGATTTTTTACCTCCTTCTTCCAAAATTTTTGTCACGGGAAAAAAAAGGGAAAATCCTTTCATGGTAAACAATTCAATCCTCACCATACGATAAAAATATTCATCCGGAAATTGTTCACGAAATTAAGAGTGATCTGGGGAGGGGGGAGCAATTCCTCGATATTGATGATATATCAGATAAAAAAATATCTATTAAAAAGAAAAAGAAATACAGTACATATTTCCTTGTGACTGTATCGCCCCCCCCCCAACTTTTAAAAATGTGAAGAAATAAAAACGGTATCTCGCATTTAAATTGTTTTCCGATTTTTCTCCGAAAATCGGCAACGTTTTGCCCATCTAGGTTTTGCAGAGTTTTTTCTTTTTTTGCAAATACACTCTTTGCAAGGAAAGAAACTGAAATTTTATAATCATGTTTCCTATTTAGAATGAACAACAATCATATTTATGTATGAAAAAAGTTAGTTTCTGCGATTATTTTTGAAGTGTTCCGTTTTTGCGAATTTCTGTTATATGTCGCTTTTATTTTGTACTAATATCAAGAAAATATGTACTGTGTACAGGTTTTTCAATTTTTGCTTCCTTACGTTCCTTTTAAGGTTTTACATTGCCTTTCTGTTTAAATAGAGCTCCATTTCCCTTGTAATCATCTATACGAAAAATTGATGAATTGGAAATTCGGCTTTTTCCTCACTTTTTGAACACTCGGCCGTTATTAAAGCTTCTAATTGACGGGTAAGTTTATATACGGGTAAGTATGTATAATTACATCAGAATGTGCCGGTATCCACTTCCTTATTGTTTCGTTAAAACAGTAGGACTGAAGTCGGGGCGCTAAAAAGAAAAGTCTATCATAAACGGAGCAACGGTAAAAAAGTCACATACTAAAATTTAACTTTTAAACACGCAGATGCCGCGGCGTTCCTTAAAGAAATTACTGCAGTCAGTCAATGAAAAGGTCAGGATTCGCTTGTTTCTTTTGTTTTTCAAATTTGAAAGATGCAAAAAATTATCGGTGCGCCATTGTAAAAATAATAATCAATGCACAATTAGAAGTGCTATACTAAAGAAAGAAAAAAGTAGGGAAAAAAAGGAAAAAGTAGGAAAATAAGGAGAGTTCTAAAAAATAGGAAAAAGTAGGAAAAATAGGAACTCTTCGGGGTCTGAACATCTCTTATTTTTCATCCTTTTTAAATCTTGCCAATAATACAGCCAGCTGTAAAATCAGTGGTGTCGGGAAGAAATACTGAAAATTGCAATTTTGTCGATTCTTTCCCATTAAACTCTGCCTCTGAACAACAGCAATCTTCACCAAATCCTTTTTTTTTTGCTTATTAGAGCTACCATATTATGAACAATGTCGTGAATCAAAAATTTGCATAAGCCCACGTCTTACTGTATCCTGCACTTACGCTAATTTCCATACTTCCTTGCCCTTCTTTTTGTGGTAGCTATTACCATCCCTTCTTAGCAATTATCTCAAGTGTAGTGCTTGTATATAGAGCGCAATCAGCTCCGGTACCACCAGCTGTTGTGAAACAGTGAAACTGGAATGTTGCTATTTCTTTTGTGGAAATGAGATATTTTGGACACACAGTTTTCGACCAAATGAGTAATTAAAGAGCACTGAATTTGGAAAAATAGTTGATCATGAAAACTATAAAATTTAAAAAAACTAACAAGGTATCAAACCTAAACCAATTGAGATTCTCCAAAAATAGTTTATATGCTTTCTAAAATAAATAAAAAGAGTAAAGATATAAAATTTTATAAAAATCTGAACCTAATGTCAAACCATTTTTTTTTATTAATTTTACATGGCATGAATGAGCAATTAAAATAATGTTACTAAATAAATAAATTACTGAAATAAAAAATGAAATGAGTCTAGTCTCTGTAGCATATAATAAAACGCTTCAAACTTTCTACATAATTGTAGAATTTTCTGGATGCAAAGGGATTGAAATCACAAAACAAGACACCCAATTTCCGGTGATGGACTTGTTTGAATGTTAGCATGTTTCCAAACATACGTGTTGGCGGAAATTGCAGCGGATGAAGATCAATTGGGAAAGTCCCCCCCTACAAAGGACTTATCAAATTTAACATCGCGAGCTTTTCAAATTATCGTAATTTGCGAGAATTTTAGGTTTTTTAAGGCTTTCTTCTAATTAAGAAATCTGCTGATTTTCTGCAAAATTCTATGTTGAGTTGGAAGATATTTGTAGAAAATCTGCAGTTTCTACAGGTTTTCTGCTCTGCAGTTTCTGAAGATTTTCGACACCACGGTTTCTGCAGATTTTCTGCACCACAGTTTCTGCAGAAATTTCTGCGGAAAAATTCTCAGTTTTCCTCTCACATTTGAAGAATTGTTCTGCAGCTCAGGCATCTGTTCTGCAACGTACATCGCAAATTTAGTAGTGTTCTGCTTTGGGGCTACAAGCTACAGCAAAAGTTCTTGTGATAGCATTGGTGGGACTATCAAGAGATTGGGATTGGTAGCAGGAGCAAGTTCACATAGAGCACATCACAACTAGATTATTAGTGAAGAAGGTATTTTCCCCTTAATCACTGCTGCAATCACAAATATTAAGTGCTTTCTATCCTATCAGTAAATGTTGCCAATACTGATGGCAAGCTTTAATAATGATTTGATAAAGTATTTTGGTCCCCCCCCCCCCAAGTAACTATCATTACTTCATCCCCATTTAAAATTGCACATCAAAAATCCATCTTTTAACCTTATTGCTAGCATCAGTGAAAAAAAAAAAGGTTTTAAAAGAAAACGACACTTTGGAAATTAACACCAAAATCCTACTTTAATAATTTCATTTTTCTATTTTTTTGATTACAACATAAAAAACAGAATCTACATAATTGATTTCGAATTTTATCCCATGGCTGACATAAACCAAACCCTGTGGCACGACAGCCCGTGAAAGTCAAGGCCTACTGTGCCTAATTCAGTTTTCCTGTCCTGGAGCTCTGGGGTTCAAGGCAGATATCCCGGTTAGGTGGTTAGCCTAATGCGGAAACCCAAGTGTTTGGCTCCCAAGCAAGCTTTGTACTCATTTTATTGACCCACTGAAGGGTTGAAAGCCTGAGTCAACCATGCTTGACCCAGGAATAGATCCCGGGCCTGTCACGTGGGAATGCATAGAGCTACAACTGAGCCACTGGGCTTCATAGCTACACATAGTATTTATTAATAATTGAAAGTGACGTTGAATGCATTTGTACTTGATAAATTTATCTGTTTGTGTAATCTTTTGAATTTCAAGATATTCACATAAATTACTAAGAAAACGTTGTTGTTCTGATTTTCTTTTTTGGGTTTGGAAATCAAAAGCCAATGTTGAGTTTCATCAAGCAAATAGTAGAAGTTGACCTATATCTTTTCAAAATTTGACACAGTTATTCAAACTTTAAAGTTTCCCTCAGTTAAATTTTTGTACATGCATGAAGGCTTGCAAAATGTCTTAGTTTAAAACTGGTTTTAAAGACAAAAGTGTTTAAATACAACTTCAAAAGCAAGACATTCCTTTTATGACACTTAGCACTTCATTGGATATTGATTTCAGCAATGCTTACACATTCCTTGTAGCTTGAAAATATAAAAATAAAATGTTTGATTATGAGAAAACTGAAATATTTTCAGTTTTTACAACTTGGTTAAAAGTTAACTATTGCAATAAAAATAGTAAATGTGAAACAGATAAATAGCTTTACTCCAAAGATTCCTGCAATATGATTTTTTTTTACATTAACTAGGTAATGAAATACAAGGCTTCAAAAATGCAACTTTTAGCATTTGTGTGAATGATGTTCTGTTCAATTGGGCCAAACTTCAGTAGCACAACTAAATTAAAAGATTAATCGAAAATATTTTAGATAGTTTTAGATAAACATAAAATGAACCTGTATGCCAAATTTCATTAAAATATATTACCACTACTACTACCACCACTTTTTTTCTCATTTTCGCTTATTCCACAAGGTATAATTTAATGTTCACAAAGTGTTTAGAGTTTTACAGGCTGAAAATTATAGTACTTACAATTTCTTTCTTTTTGGTACTTTGCAGGAAAACTTAAATCCTCAGATGCCAGAAAAAATGAACAAAATAATAGAGATAAGACAATCAGAAACTTGTTTTCAGATCACTACTCCATAGTCATCATCAAACCTATTACACAATAAAAAATTTATTGATAAGATTGTTTGCTATTATTTAGTTGTTAATAATAAGTTGCTTACCATAACAAGAGGAAAAGCAAAAGCCGTTGAAATACTTGATATAAGAAGACTTTTTACTCATTTTTTTAGTAATTGAAATAAAAAGTGAACAAAATACAAATCTGGTTATATTCTTCCAAAAAGAAATTTAATGAAAGAAAAAGATTTTTATGGCATGGTAGAATTTAGGCTTTGTATTTTTCACACTTGTTAAGGCTTAAGGGGTCGCATTTCCCTCATAAGCTTGTTAAATTGAAATAAAATAAATGATTGTTAAACTTTTCCGTAAGCACTTGTTTAACCCATTTCTTGATTTCAAGCACTTTGCCTCACAAACAGTTTTCAATGCAATTGAGTACGCTTGCCCAGACCATGAAAAGAGAATTAAGTAAATATCAATCTTAAAATGCATAAATTTGGATAAAATATTTCGACCAATTTATTAAAACCAAAAGTAAAATATCCAGGAATAGGTGGCTATCTCATTAAAACCTTAAAATATTTAGAAAAAATGCTGTTATTGTACTCTGTAAATTTTATCAACAGATGTTGAAGAAAGCAATAATTTGTGGGATAGTTAAGCCAGGGTCCTTATACACTTTTGTTTCAAGTATAATTGTTTCTATTTAATAAATTGTTCATGTAGAATGTTTGTACTTGAAACAGGTTTATGAAAAAGTGATAACAATAAACGAAGACGCTGATTACAATATCCGATTTTTTAACGTGTTTTAACATACAAGTGTTCTGGCACTTCGTAATTCTGATAACATTAAGCGAATGATAACATTAACTGTGATCACATTAAGCGGTGCCTACTGTAAGTCAAAATTACGAAAAAAAGGAACTTATCCCATGTTTTCAATTATGTTCTTTCAGAAAAAAATATTTTTGAAAAATGGGAAACAACCCAGTTGCATCTTGATTGAGAAAAACAGAATAATGCCCTCACATTGGTATATCTCCGATATTCCTTATTTTTGATGAAATTAGGATGCCTGACATACGTTCCAATTTGCAGAAGGTTTTACCTAACCAAGTCAGACGACATAAACAATACTCAATTTTTGAATAGTTTCTGTGAAAGTGCTGATGTTCAATATTTTTTTACAACCATTTTACTGTTCAACTTTAATGATAATGTCAAAGTCAGCCAGTACTGAGCCGAGTTTAATGAAGTTGATAAAATAGGCGAGACTTTAAAATTGAGGTGTGACAAAATGTGCTAATGAAAAACGAAATTAAGTTTAGAAAGCAATATACAAATGATAATGAAAATACTTCATTTCAATAAAAATTGCAAAAAATTTACAAGAGATTAGTAAAATAAATTGAAATAAAAATAAGAAATTTTTTTGTGTGCATAGAATGAAATGTAAATCAAGGAGACAAAAATTAGAAAATGTGGTAAAAAATGAACAAATCCTTCAATTACATAAAAATAGAAATTAAAAAAAAAAAAAAAAATCAAATCAAAATCAAACTGAATTCTTACCAGTGGATCAGATAAAAGCAGCCAGAAGGGATAAAAGAGATGAACGTTGAACATGTCTTCTGCTTCTAAAAGTATACATGATACATTAAATGAAAGTAAGTAAAAGTAAAAACAATAACAGGAGACAAAGTCCAAGTTTCAAGGGAGAAAACAGGCTATTTTAACCAACACTATTTGAGGAAAGAAATATCATTTTATCAAGCATTTTTAGTTCAAAATACACTGATTTAAGATATAAATTTAACATCTAGGAGTGCTAAAAGATTTCTTGTATCGTAGCATGCAAATAACAGAAACTATATCAAACATTAATTTACTCAAAAAAAAAAAAAAAAATAAAATAAAATAAAGTCACCTTAGGTAGGATTTTGATTATATGTAAATATGTTGAAGAAAATATGTACTATGTACTGAAAAATGTCACCAAATAGTTTTCTAGGGCAGTACATTTCAAGTAGAACAACCAACTCTGATTTAAGAAATTTTTTGGGCCGGTCTGAAAGCAAGGGATGCCAAAAATACCTTTGAATTTTAGCTCAAATAGGCATTGCACAGTCGACTATTCAGGATATAATCAGAAAAAGGACAAACCAGATAGAGAAACTGAAAGATTGCTGCCCTGCAATGCACTGAAATTGCAGAAGCCTTTTTCCCACGTGCATACAATATACTGTATAGAATAGTGGTGCAATCGGGTCTTGGAAAGGTCTAGAACAGTGATTCCCAACCTGGGGGCGATCAAACTCTTCTAGGGGGCGATAGATTTCTGGGGGGCGATAGGGGGGCGACGGTATTCGGATACCTGGTAATGAGAAATTCTTGACTTTTCAAAAACTATATTTATTAAAACAAATCGGTACACAATTCAGAAATATCTTTCATAATACCTATGTTGTGTAATACAAAACCAAGCATATGGTACATCAAATCAAAGAAAATTGTTCCCAGAAAATAAGACATGTATAATTTACAGCTCAATCGAATCTGTTCGGATAAAAAAAAAATCCCAAAAGCGAAAAAGCAAATATTTTATTTTATTGACGTTTTCCGGAGGAAGAAAAAAATCTTGTAAGTACTGTCCGACTGTTGGTGCCAGCATATATTGTAACGCCTGAGAAGTGGATGGATATGTGTAGGAATGGATTTTTTGCATTTACTTATCAGTTGTCATTCAGAATCTTGCAATCAGCGCATAAACCACCTTATGTATGGTTTCTAGTGTTTGATTTAATTTAGTAGATTTCAGTTTAATTGTGCATGTTTCGTAATGTGGAAGTTCGATATGAATTCAAAAAAGAAGTGCCGGCAGTATTCAGCAGAGGATTTAAAATTTGGGTTTGTCACGTCACCGCAAAATGTGCAGTTTCCGCATTGTCTTTTGTGAGATAAAACATTTTCTAGCATGAAGCGATGAAGCCCTCGAGAATGAAAGAGCATTTGTCAAGAGTACATGGTGACAAAGTAAATAAACCTCTTAGTTATTTTTCAAGACCTCAAAACGGCCAAAGGTGGGTGAATTACTTAGAAGACAAGCAACAGATCTTGACAAAGGGCTTCTTGCTTCTTACGAAGTGTCTCTTTTGATAGCAAAATGTGGTAAGAATCATACAATTGGCGAATCTCTTATTCTACCGGCTGCCGAAAAAATAGTTGAAATTTTGCTTGGTGAGGGCTCCAGTAAAAAGAAAAGTCAATCTCTCCACCTGAGTAACAACACAGTTTCCAGGAGAATAGATGAAATGGCTGCTGACGTTGAGTGCAAACTCATAAATGTTTTGAAACAAAGTAAATTTGCACTACAGATTAACGAATCAACTGTGACAAATGACAGAGCTATTTTATTAGCTTACGTGAGGTTTATTAATGAGCTGAAAGAGATAACTGAGGAAATGTTGTTCGCCAGAACTTTGATTACTGATACAAAGGGATTGTCGATTTTTAAAGTGGTGAAGGATTATTTTGAAGAAAAAGAAATTCCATTGATAAATGTAAGTGCTTGCGCAGCAGATGGTGCCCTACCATGGCGGGTCGTCATATTGGGTCTCTTGCACACATTAAAAAGGAAGTGCCAGAAGTGATTACCATCCATTGTGTCACTCATCGTCAGCACTTGCCTACAAAAAAATTGAGTGCACTGTTAAAAATTTTCCGGAAAATTGACGGTATCTGTTACTGGCATCCATGTTGCCAGTAACTATTACTGTAAAAATCAAATGTTACTGTAAAATTTTACGGTTTCCTTGGTAGGCCACAACAACCAATTGGCGCTGGGGATCGCTTATTTCTCCGGTATAAATTACCGTAAAAATCAGCGATGCGTTAGTCCGCCATTTTACAGTAACAATTACCAGAAAATCTTCCTAAATTTCTAACAGTGTGGTGTTTTACATGAAACCTTACAATGTCATTACTGGTATTAACAAGATCAAAAGCTAATTCTCTCAATGATCGGCCTGTTTCAAGAGTTTTGCCATGAAAATGATGAAAAATTCGAATGCTTGCTTTTTACATACGTCTGTAAGATGACTTTCCAAAGGAAACTGTTTGCGCCGTTTCTTTGAATTATTCGACTCTGTAGCTGAGTTTCTCGACCTTGCATGATCCTGCTTTGGAGTGAGAATTTGAAACAGCGCAAATTGGAACTTGCGTATTTCACAGATATTTTTGAAAAAATGAACGAAGTCAACATTAAGCTTCAAGGAAACAAGATGAACCGCATCAAGGCCAAAAGCCTAATTTCAGCATTCATTGTCAAATTCGAAATCCACAAATCCTGTTTCCGACTCTAGAAAAAAGTTTAATCGTGAATGATGAACTTCCTGCAGAAATTTTTTTTATTTTTATTCATCACCTTGATCAGTTAAAAAAGAACATGGAATCAAGGTTTTGCAGATTTGATTAACTTACAAATTCCTGACTGGATTTTAGACCCATTTAGATTTGAAGATGTGGATGAACTGGAAAACTCTTTGCAGACAGAGTTTATGGATTTGAAATTTGATTGTGAATCAAAAATTACTTTCAAGCAATACGGTTACGAACTTGCCTGGGTTAAGCTTATGGGTACTTACCCACAACTTTGGAAAAAAGTTGAACAGCTTTTCATCTCATTCCCCTCAACATATTTAGTTGAAAGAGGATATAGTAGCTCTGTAGTGCAGCTCTTCACTAAGCAAAGAAATGGATTGGACATCTGCCTCAAGGGGGATGTAAGGAAAAAAAGCATGTTACTGAAAAATGTAGTATGCTTATTTTTGCTAAGTATGTAACTGACGCTGGTTAATTAAAGCCCGTTTTTTTCTTTTTTTTGGGGGGGTGGGGGGTGGGGGGGTGGGGGGGGAGAAGGGGTTAAGAATAAAAAAGTCAGTTTTAAAGCTAATTATTACTTTATCATGCACTTTTGAAGCTTTAAACTAAAATTAGGCGTTCATTAACATTAATCTTCAATTAAATCAGCACCATCTAATTTGTGTTTTTAAGGGAAGAACGTGGTGGGGGGGGGGGGCAATCGGTGTAATTTTACTTCCGAAAGGGGCGATGGGCCAAAAAAGGTTGGGAACCACTGGTCTAGAAGCTATTGCAGTGATCAGGAATAGAAAAACAATTTTCCTTTTACAAACAAAAATCTTGATAAATCATGAGAAAATAAAAAATATGAAGAAAACAGGAAAAGTTGATTTTTCTTAAAGGTAAAACCTGGAAAAATGAGCAAGGAATGGGAGTCTCCCCATGAAAAATGGAGAGTTGGCAGATCTGCAATCTAGTCAGATCAGGTGGAGTAAAACAAGACAAACAATTTTATATTCACACCTTGATCGCAACAAAATCTATTGATTAAACTGGTGAAAAAACGCTGAGGATTAGCAAATGAATATGCACTTATGACATTTTAAGTGACATCACTGAGAAAACAAAATGTCGGGAACTGATGAATAAGGTATAAAATATGTTACTAGCAGGCCCTAAAGCAGAAGACTTGACGATGTTCTACAACGTAAAATTCCAACCACAATTGTTCTACAATTACTTCAGGCATTATATATAATATTACACAAGCAACCAACATGACCTTTTTCATAAATCGGGAGTCCTAAATCAAAATTGTTTAAATACAGCAGTTTTTTTTTTTTTTTTTTTCTTTTTTCAGTTTTTAAAATTTCACTCTTGCTATGCATTTCTGCGGAACCCAAATTGATTGAGATTCTCCAAACATATTTTATATGTTTTCTAAAATGCATAGAAAGAGCAAAGATACAAAATTTTATAAAAATCCAAACCTAAGTATCAAATTATGTTTTTTTTTTTTTTTTTTTTTGTTAATTTTACATGGCATGAAGGAGCAATTAAAATAACTTTAATAAATAAATTACTAAAATAATAAATAAAGTTAATAAAAAACAGTTTAGTTAGGGTACCATATAATAAAACACTTCAAAACTTTCTAAATAATTGAAAAATTTTCAGGATGTTAAAAGGATTGAAATCTCAAACATGACACTCAATTTTTCAGTGATAGACGTGTTTCAATGTTGGCAGGTTTCCAAAACATACATTTATGGAGGAAATTGCAGTGGATAAAGATCTATTAGGAAAATAAGGAAAAGGGGAACCAAAAACGCCAGAAAAATCAGAACCTTTTCAGATTTAGAAATGAAATTGCTGCAGAAACTATCGATTTTCTAAATATCTTCAAACTCAAATTAGAATTTTTCAGAAATTCTGCAGCTTTCTGTAGTTCAAAGTAAATCTAAAGTTCCTGCAGATGACTTATCGAATTCGACATTTTTAGAGAGCTTTCCTCCCGAATGATAGTAATTTCCGAGAATTTTAGATTTTCCTTCTAATTTAAAGAAATCTGCAGAATTTGTGCAAAACTCTATCTTTAGTTGGAAGATATTTGCAGAAAATCTGCAGTTTCAGCAGAAATTTCAGAAATCTGTTGTATTTCTGCAGAAAATTTGTCTCAGTTTTCCTTTCACATTTGAATAGAATTGTTCTGCAACTCAGGCATCTGTTCTACGACATATGTCGCAAATTTAGTTAGTATTCTGCTTTGGGGCTAGCAGGGTATGAAAAGTAAGTCTTTAAAAGTTTATATTGTGCAATTTATTGAATGCTGATTTTGTACATTTAATCAATAATGAGAAAGCAATTGGTAAAAGAACTTAAAAGAAGATAATATTGTCCTCTGTGATTCATCTTAGGTTCAGGAATGAGTTTCACTATTTGTGATATATCAACCTATCAAACAATCTTTTTATAGAAAAGCAAAAAACTTTAATTTCCACTTGAAAATTTCACTGTAAATGATTCTTTATTGTGGAAAAAAATGATGGGGTGAAATAGGCTTACTTTTTTTTCCAATCAGTTTTTTTGTATCCATTATCTAATTTTGAAAAAGCCCTCATTGATGTATTCTGAATCAGTTGCAGAAGTTTCTTTCAAAGACTTTTTTTTTTTTTGGTTTCTGTGTGTGGGTTTTTCAAAGACAGTTTAGTTCAATTAGTGTCCTACTTGATATCAACTTTTTTTTTCTATTTTTTGACTGCAATAGTTCTCCAGTTGTCAGAGCTGTTAAGATTTCACCAATTTCATTATGCACACTTGTTTTTTTTTTTTTTTTTTTTTTTGGGCATTCTTCAAAGCTTTTTTACAAGTGGTAGTTGGTGGAGAAAACAATGAGTGTATATGATAGAAAGAATGTTTAAAACGTGAACCTATGCTTGAATCATCTTGTTCCCAGATGAACAAACTGCTTCATTTGTTGGTTTCGATTCTAGATGTAAATGTCACTGTTTGAAATACATTATTTGAAATCAGCTCTGTATAATGGTTTTAAAGTGCACTAGTGCTTATTTGCACGTTGCTTTCGATAGAGAAAGCAAGTCACCTCCTCTGACCTGTCGAACAGCATTTTAACAAGGAAGTTCTTTGAATGAGATACTGCTACATTCCTAAATATTGGTTTTAAGCATTTATTATGTGTAAAGAGTGACAATTAGTACAAACATATATGTACATAAAAATATATTTAAAAACCAAAAAATATTAATCTATATAATGTACGCTAAGGTCAACCTAATTCAAAATATGACCTGTTTCACCCCACATATTTTTCTACCTAACAAAATTATTTTTACTGTTCTTACTTCAAAATTTTACCAAAGGGCAATTCCACTGTTACAGACGTAACAATCACAGACTGTAAATACACATAATTTCAATTTGGTTTCATAAAAGGCTACAATTCTTTTCCTGTTGTATAAATTGGTTTTATTTATGCTATCAAAAATTTAGGAGCAGATTGCTCAATTACAAAAAGTAACAAAAATTAAAAACTGCTTGTTACGGACGTAACTCAGAAAACGCAAAATGTATACATTGTCATACAACTGCCAATATTAATGTCAATTATTCATAATTTCTAAAATGTTCTTTGACTTATTCTAGAGATTTCAAGCTTTCTAAAACCATAAAGTTTTCGTGGATATTGTTTGTAACATTTATGATAGAAATTAATATATTTGTTACGGACGTAACAAAAAAGTGTTACGGACGTAACATGTCTGATATGTTGATTGCACAAAGCAAATAAAAGCTTACATATACTAATAATTTTTGTTAAGAGAGTGCAATGGTATAGAGTAACACATTATATTGATACTTTAAGCTATGCTTTAATAGTTTTCAAAGATTTGGGGAGGTAGGGAGCAGCACCCTTACATATACCACCATATAGATAAATGTAAAAAATAAATTGGTGCATAAGAAGTTAAATTATCCAAGGGGAAGTTAAGCAAAAGAAATGTGTCAAATTATTCAGTTACAAATAAATTTTTCAACTTTTTTAACGTGAACAGGAGGGGGGTCTATAAGACTAAATTTTGTTAAGTTTTTTTTCCCGTGAATCTGCGAGTTTTTAGGATACTTTTACAGTTTGAGAATTTTATCTATCTCTCACCAAACATATTAACTATCCAATTTCTTTTAAAGCTTAACAGTTGCCTTTGATTTCGATTGCTTGTTAATAGAATTGACACGTTTTTGTCAAAGGTGGGAAAAAACGGTCATTACTGTCATCGGAAAAATACATTTTGGCCAACATTTGCCTAAGTAAATCTTAATCTTGTTTCAAAAATAGATGTGCTGATCTGAGAATCAGATGTAGCAAGTTTCATATTTAGTTCTTTTAGCTCCAATTTAATTTTGTTATTAAATTTAAGTTTTAAAACTATAAAATATTTAATTCATCAATGAAACAGTAATCTAAACATTAATATTTTGTGGAAAGTAAATGACAATAAAGTAACTCACTAACTTTGGTTTAAACTCTATTAAACAACATGACACATTCTTATCTCTAAGTTATTTTTTAATGAAGAAGTAATATCAATTTAGCTATGCTGTCAGAATGGTAGAAGTTTGAAGAGAAAAACTATGAATAATGTATTGTAATATATAAAGTTGACAGAAAACTTTATTAATGAAAATTAAGCAAAAAATGCTTTGGGTTTCATCGTCAAGAATCGTCAATTTTCACTAAAATCTACTTGAAGGACACAATTTTTTGAACAAGGGAGTAGATAGTTTTAAGAGGGCTATTGATCTTCACTGGGGATTGTAAATCGACTAGGACCAGTCTAGCTGGGCCCAGAGCCTGTTGCTGGTCGTCAACTTTTGTATATGTATCAGGGGTCTGTCCAGGATTTTTTACAGGGTTCATTTTTTGTGAAAAATCAAAAAATTTCGCAAAAAAAAAAAAAAAAAAAAAAAAAAGTTTTTTTTTGTTAAAACGAAATTTTAGAATTTAGAGATGGCACAAACTGCATCAATTGAACTTAAAGTTGAGTGTTTTCCTCTTCTATGACGAGAAAATCATTCTGGTTTTTTTGCCTGATATTCGGCGGGTGGGGGGGGGGGGTATTGCTCTTTCAAGTATCAATATTTATCTACCATTCTGCATTATGTTAAATTATACTAGATATATTTCTGTACAGTATTTAAAATAATTGTAACAAAAATGTAAATAAGTAAAACACAATTCAGAATAGGGTTCAGCATTCAACTTTTTGACCCAAGACACTCTTAAAAAGCACAGAATTTCGTTTAAAACTTATAAATTCCGTAATTTTAGCAAAAAAAAAAAGATATTTCAATTGTTTACCTCTTAACAAAGCGTAATAATCATCAAAAATTCGAAAAATCGGATTCCCATAGCGTATGCAAAGAGATCGCAATTCTCAAAGTGAAGGCATCAAAATCATAAAAACGGCTTGTAAAAGAAATATTTTTGATAGAATTATTTCAAAATTACATTTTAGAGTCCTATGATAACATATCATTAATATCTGTGAACATAGTTGACCCCCCCCCTCCAAAAAAAAAATAATAAAATAAAATAAACCATCTATTCAGCATTTTAATTTTTGATAGAACAGAAAATGGAATTTTGCTTTTAAAACTTGAAATGAGAGTTCTAACAGAAATAAAGAGACTTTTCATTTATTTGTATCCTAATAAAGCGAAGTTAGCTTGAAAAAAGAACAAAATATGATTCTCATATCGGATGTTAAAAGATTGCATTTTCCAAAATGTAGACATCTAAAGAAAAAAAAACGGTAATTAAAAGCGTTTATTTAAAGTTAATCATCCTTGTTAGCATCGAAAAATCAAAACCCATATAATTTTCTCCCAAAATAACAATTAAGATTGCACCGCACCCTAAAACGCAAATATTGACAAGCCAACAAAATGATGAGAATATTTTCTAATCAAGTCATTATAAAGGTTCAATGCCAGACGCTAAGTGGTGATAGTTTTGAAGTTGGTAACCCTATCTGAAGCCATCATATTTTTTCCTCATCCTTTCTATCCCTTTGCAGTTCTAAGTTCATTTCACAGATATATATTATTATTGTTTATTAAATCATGAGCTGAGAAAAGTGCTTACCAATGCCTTTTCAGAAAAGTGTACAACAACACCGCTACTAATTTGCTGTGATAAAACAAACAACCATTATATTTATTTGGCAGTAGCAATTATTTATTGCTTGCAGGAGCATCGAAAGAGTGCCGATTTTTTCTTTCTTTTTTTTTTCTTCAAAATTAGCCGATTTCGTATAAGCTGAACCCTCTAATTTGACTCAAAAAAAGGTTCCAAAAATTATCGGTTTATACACAGAAATATGCGTTATTTTGCTTTCAGATTTGCTCTTTCAATAAACAATTTGTGACAGATCCGATCTTGTTCATCAGAATTTTGTGAAGGGTCCGTTTTGTTTGATCGGGATTTTGTGAAAGGTCCGTTTTGGTTGATCGGATTTTTGTGAAGGGTCCGTTAACGGACCCAAATATCCTCTGGCCAGACCCCTGTGTATGTATATATATGTATGTAGATATTACTTTTAAATAAAGTATATTGATGAAGCGAAGTTGGAGAAATTAAGGAATCCTCTCCCTCTAGAATATTTTTATGCAAGTTATTAAGCATTAATTGCAAGTGTAGAATTATTAACACCAATTGAATTTATTACATGATTAGGAGGACAAAAAATCTTACCTTGAGAGGAACACATGTATATTTCAATAATTTAAAAAAATAAAATTAAATATCCACTAACATTTATAAAAATTTGAAAATCAGAGTATCAGAAGTTTTGAAAGATTATATTACATGTCATACACTATATTTTCACTGCCCATTCTGTACTTTTTTTTGTTTAATCAGAAATATACATGTGTTACAGACGTAACGTACTGCTTTTCGTTACGTTTGAAACAAAAAATGTTACGTCTGTAACGCCATTTTTAAAAAAATTAAAGAAATTGTAATGTTTCTAACTATGGTAAACAATTACTCTGATGATTTGCTAAAAGAACAAAAAAGGATTTCTTTTAATTTTAATTTTTATAAAGTAATGACAACTTTTGCTAAATTTTTGTTACAAACGTAACATTAAACTTCATTTTTTTTTAAAATTTAAATTGCCTGATTTCATATTGCAAAACAATTTAAATAGATGTATGTTATTATAGTATCATGTTAATAGTTTAAACTGTGCTGCAATTAATTTTGTTTATTCTCATTTTGCTATTAGAAATAAACGCTTAAAACTGTGGTATTTTTTTCTGATTATTATGAAGACCCGAATATCATACTTCCAACTAGGAAAAAAATTTATTACTTAACTTTTTTTTTTTACAAATCAATGCAATATTCTGAAAATACACATTTTAAGCTTTACAATGATATATGATCAGACCCCGAAGTGGTTTTTTGAGGGGAAAAAGTAGGAAATAAGGAATCAAAAAAAGTAGGAAATGTAGGAAAAAAAATCACTTAAAAAAGTAGGAAAAAATGGGGTGGAAACAAAGATATTAATTACAAAAATATGAAAATAAAATCTAAACAAAGAAACACCTTTAACCGATACAGTAATAAAATTTTTAAGTGTGAAAGAATAAAATGGAACATAGCGTCCTATTTTGGTTCAATAAAACCATTTTTGTTAAAGATTTGTTTTGTCAAAAACAAAAACATTCCTTCGAGAGCATCCATTTATCATTTTAAAATACTCTCGCTTTCAGCTCCAGTTATCATAAACTATGATACAAAAGCAAAGCAAATATTAAATTAATTTTAGTTAAAAAATAATAAGCAGCTGACATGCATTCTTGCATAACCAGAGGCAGATGTTTTAATTAAAAAAAAAAAAAAAAAACAGGAAATCGACTGAAATTGCAGAACTAAAATAAAAGTGTTCTTAAATATGGGACATAAAATTTATAATAAAATAATTAAACTAAATAAATAATGAAATAAGTCAACTAAAGGATTTGTACTGTGTTATGTACTTTTAGAATTCAACATACAGTTTTGTTTCAGGCACGTCATTTATGGGGGGTCAATTTCTCCCCTCCCTGGCTTTGGAAAATTAATGCTTAGCTAGTATACAAAATTGTGTGGTTTTTATTGTTTGCAGATATAATTTGCATTCAGTATACATTCTTCGCTAGCTACCTCCAGGGGAGGGGGTTGGGGGGGGGGAGGGGGAATCAAAGTGATGAGCCAGTTCTAATTTTAATCATGCAATAAAAACGAATATTGTTTTAATGGTTTGATGATTTTTACCTCCTTCTTGTTCCTAAATTTTTGTCATGAAAATAAAAGGAAGCATCCATGCACATAGTAAACATAACATTTTTATCAAAGACAAAGATCAGTTACTAATGTTTCTCTGTGCATAAAAGGAAGGCATGTAGTTTATCTCAATCCTCACCATGCAACAAAAATATTCATTCGGAAATTGTTCACGAAATTGAGGGGGGGGGGGAGCACTTGGCATCAAATGCCTGCATATATCTCTTTCTCCCCCTCGCTTTGATTAGGCGCACTAAGTACAATAACTTACAGTAGATACGCCGCGTCGGTATAATTGCCGCACCCCGAAAAGAGTAAGAGTCTGTCGAAAAAATTTTAAATGCTCAGAAATGTCGTATTGTTATAAACACAGCACATTAAAATGATGAGCAACTCCTCGATATTGATGGTATATCAGATTAGAAAATACCCATTAAAATGAAAAAAAAAAAACATAATAGTTTGTAGCTCTATCCCCCTACTTTTAAAAATGTGAAGAAATAAAAACAAAATATTGCATTTAAATTGATTTCCGAAATTTCTCAAAAAATCGAGACCATTTTGCCCATCCAGGTTTTGCCGCTTTTTTTTTTTTTGCAAATACTCTTTGCAAAGAAAGAAAATGAAATTTTATAAATTTTATAATCAGGTTTACGATTTAGAATGAACAATAATTATATCTATGTACGAAAAAGTTTCTGCGACTCTATTTCATTTGTAATCATACAAAAAATGGCGAATAGGAAATTCAGTTTTTCCCCATTTTTTGAACAGTCGGCCGTTTCATTAATACAGTAAGACTGAAGTCAGGACGATAAAAAGAAAAGTCGATCACAAATGCCACAACGTCAAAAAAATCACTTATGAAAATTTAACTTTTAAACACACAAACGCCGCGGTGTTCCTTCCAGAAATTACTGTAGTCATTCAATGAAAAGCTAAGGATCCGTTTGTTCCTTTTACTTTTCAAAATCAAAACACGCATAAAATTATTGGTGCGGCATTGTAAAAATAAGAATCAATGCACAATTAGAAGTACTATACTAAAGAAAGAAAAAATAGGAAAAAGTAGGAAAATAAGGAGAGAGTAGTGCTGGACGACATATTGATATACCGCTGAACACCGGTTTCATAGCCATATCATAAAAACCGGTTTTTTCAAAACTGAACCTATGATATATCCGGACGGCGGTATATTGTAAATGAAACCGGAGTCTTGGAATTTCGAATTCACCGACGCTGGAATCGGCTGCACGAAACCGGTTGAATTGCAATCTCTCCGACGGACGTTCGACCTGCCTGAAGATCGCCGATTCCCCTCCGAGACCTGCTGATTCGAAGACTACACTCCTCCCCCCTGTCCACCGCACGATCCGTACAGCTTCCCATTGCATAGCGCGAACAGAGAAGTGTTAGGTCATCGGTGCATCTGGCATGGACCACGCTTGCGCTGCTTCGAGGGTGGATGGAGGGTGGGAGGGGTCATGCCTAACAATACCGATATTTAGGAGCAAGCTTTGTCATTTCGAATTTCGAACTTGTCGAAGCTGCTGATACCGTTTTTTTCACTTCGCAAGCTTCACCGAATTTGTCACTAAGCTTTTATTTGGTACCGTTCATTTGGTTTTCTGGCGCTTTATTAATTTTCTTTTTTGTCCTTCTTACTTTGTTGTTATCGTTACTGTTACATATTTTA
The DNA here is from genome assembly GCF_026930045.1 of Uloborus diversus. Taxonomy (NCBI): domain Eukaryota; kingdom Metazoa; phylum Arthropoda; class Arachnida; order Araneae; family Uloboridae; genus Uloborus; species Uloborus diversus. The sequence goes on from NC_072731.1 coordinate 105,752,105, forward strand.
AATAATTATTGTTGTTTATTGTTCTTTTTTTAACTTTCTTAGTTTATGATTTTAGACCGTTTGATGCAATTTATATCACAATAAGATAGATATAGTTAAAACTTATTCTGACAGGGGGGGGGGGTGCTCACAGCGAGGGGAGGAGGGGGTATAGAACAACTTGCGCCATCAAAAAAAAAAAAAATTTTTTGGGGGGGGGATAACTTTTTTTTTTATTTGATTTATTTTTAATTTGAATTATTTATTTTATTATGTTTATATTTCATTTATTTATTTAGTTTGTGAGTGTGTGTCATTGACGTAGCACACAGTTTTTCACAGCACACAATTTTTCTAATAAAATAATAATAAATCAATAATATGTATAAAAAATATTTTAAAAAATAAATGAAATTAAAAGGAGATATAAAAAAGGGAGAGGTTAAAGAAAAAAATGGGGGGGGGGGGATTGGCAGACCTGTATTCTGATGTGACTGGATGATTGGTATCTGAATAGTATTTTATAAATTTTCGAATTTGTCTACATAATGCCAAAATCTTTACAATGCAAATGATCCGAAGGTGTGTGTTGTAACGCTCTTGTACTGTACCTATAAAGGTTGGGAAATTCTTCAACACTCTTGTTTCGAATTGAAAATAGTAATTATTAGTATGAGCCTGTAAATAATGAGAGCCTGATTTTGATATCTATTTTATAAAGGTGTGGAGAAGGCACGCCATGATAAGTAACCCTCTATGTGTATACAGCTGATTATAACATAACGATATATCATGATGTTTACTTTCCGATAGATCGCGATATTCAAATCCAGATATCGTCCAGCCCTAGGAGAGAGCTCTAAAAAGTAGGAAAAATAGGAACTCTTCGGGGTCTGTATGATAAAGCAACGTAACAGCAATATGAAATTTTGACCTACTGGTTTCACTTTTCATTTAATTGCCCCAAATTAATCATCACATGTGCTCTATACAGTAAGTTAATAAAAATACTTTGCGCTTCCCTTTAATATGTTTTAATCAAAAGATTTTATGATCGACACATTCAAGCTTGTAATTACAGAAAGCTTTAAATCACTAATATTTGTAATTCTGAAGCAGATGTTGCAGCTAATTTTGCATACAAAATGATGACGTATTAAAATACATAAAACTGTCACCACAGAAAAACATTATGATTTTCATATTTTTTAAAAAATGTTTTTTCAAACTGACCTATTTTACTCATTTATAAATTTTATAATAAATATGCAAATAAAGTTTGAAAATAAAAGTAAAAAGCTGCAAAATATTGATTACATTATTTTAAAAACATACTTTTTAACTGATATGGACACATCGCAATAACTTATAGTATATCATCTTTTTTTTTTTTTACAAACCTTTCATGAATGAATTAACTTATAATAAATAAAACGTTTGTGATTTTTTTTTTAAAGTAAAAATGGGTCTGTTTCCTGGCTATCATTGATGTTGCATAATTATCTTAAGCTGTAAAATGCAAAAAGTTTGCCAGCATTAGCACATTTTAAATCTCATTGAATATCAATAATTTCACTTCAGGCTTTTACGTTATTGAATGAAAAGTTGTTCTTAAAGAAATATTTTTGGAAGTAATTAAGCATGATTCTGATTAATATGAGAGAGGAAAAAAAAGGGTAAATAGAACAAATTAATTCTTCCTAAAATGTTACAAATAGTTACTCCTAAGGGAACACTTACAACAACATTCTCATTAGGCATTGCTAAAGAAATTTTTCAAGATCCCCAGCGTTATCCCTAACATATGAGTATGGAACTGGTGTTTCAACAAAAAAATGGCAAAATTACAATTAGTGGACAAAATTGAGGGCAGAGGAAAGTAAACTAAACACCATACGAAACTAAAATGGTTTTGAAACAATCAAGCTGGACTAAGGTACTAAAACATCTCTCATTTGTTATTTTCATGCCATCGATTCCTGTATACATATACTTCATTAATCTTAACTTACGAAAAATTCAACAAATAAACCGGCGCTCTAGGTTGAAGTGACAAAGATGACCAATACATAGACCTGTTACCTAAGATTAAAAAAAAATTCATTACCTAAAAAAAGACTTGAATGTTCTTTAATTACGTACGATAAATTACTAAACCAGTTTTCGTGTTTCAGTCGGGGAATCATTTTGAATACTTATGCCTCAACATTGCTTGTCAAATGATAGCACTAGAGAACTCTTAATGAGAGAATTTAAAACTATAAATCAAAAATATGTCAAGTACAATTCTAAACGGAATTTAGAATTTTACATTTTATTTTATAACTATACAATCATTTCACAAAGCACAACCGGCTTTGTTTACACGTACTGTTGCCAACGGTTTTAAAAGAAAAAGATACCAAAAATGCTTCAGAACGATGAGGTACGTTTAAATGGAGAGGTAGCTGACCCTGGAAGCTGCGGACTCTATTTACATGACGTCACTGACAAGTCACCCCCCCCCCCGCAGAGCCGCTATATAGACAGGCCGACGCATTAGCTTAAGTTTAGCTATTTTGGATCGGATTTTTCATTGTTGCACTGCTTGGGTTACCACAGCACAATTTCGAGTTTCGCTAAATATAACACTTTATTTAATAAACAATTCACGTGCCGCCAAATAATCGCTCGCCTTGAACAATCACCAAACACGAACAATCGCCAGAAAAGACAATCAATCAAACTCGCGCTCCAATCCAAAAAGGCTGATCTTACACAGGGATTCAAGTGAAACACGGTCGATCGCAACGCACCGCTGCGATCGCTATTTCCCCAATTTGAATTCAAGTGTAACATTGCGATTGTCTTCAGTCCCGATTCCCTCGCAATATTTGCAATTGCTCTCGAGCTGTCATAAGTCTGGAAAATCCCTCGCAAGTGAAGAAAAACATCAATGGCGTCTGTTTTGAATGCAAAGTTGATTTTAGAATAAATGGAATGCTATAGTTGAAAATATTCAATTCTAAATTGGAAACTCAATGCGAGACTCGTTTTTTGTTTACCGTATAGCATTTTTGCAGTAGCCTTCATTTTAAATTGGAAGTATAATTGGTATTATTTACTCAAAATATGCGATACTTCTTCAATTTAACATTGTTTTCATCTACAAATGCAGTACTTATTTTAATTATGACTTAATACTTGATGGCATAATATTCTGCATAGTCATTATACTATTTCATCGTTTTGAAGAAATCAACGGATTTTTTTTCCGGCTGAACAACAGTACAAGTTAGTGATGGGCATAATCGAGTTCTCATAAATGAATCACTCGATTATTCAAAATCATTCGAGAACTCGATTACCACGAGTTCTCGATTATCGTATCTCGAGTTCTCGGTTATCACTTTTCGAGTTCTCGAGCGATGAACTTCTCGAGTTCTCGATTATCACTTTCCGAGTTCTCGAGCGATGCGGACTGCTCGAGTTCTCGAATATCGCTTTCCGAGTACTCGAGCGATCAACTGCTCGAGTTCTCGACTGCCACTTTCCGAGTGCTCGAGTGATCGACTGCTCGAGTTCTCGCTTTGAACTTCTCGAGATCTTGAGTTCTCGAGATGTTAAAATCTCGAGATGTTGAGTTTTCGAGATGTTGAGTTCTCGAGATGTCAATCACTCGAGCAATGTATTTTTCGACCGATATGATAATCGAATGAACCTCTCAATATAGTTGACTTCTGACAGGGGTGCCCACCTAGGAAGGGAGGGGGGGGGGGGGGGTCATGGCTCAGCCTGTGCCATTGACATTTTTAGGGGGGGGGTGTTTTAAGGGGTATTTTTCTTTTTTGGGGGGCTCCGCGATATTGAGAGGGGCGCCTTTGACCTACGGGGGGCACCTCTGCTTCTGAAGTGATTCAATTGCAGGGGCGGATCCGCCATTTAGGGGGTCAGAGGGCTGGCTTTGGAAAATTAATGATTTTACTTATGAATGGGCATGGTTTTTGTTGTCTTCCGAGAAGATTTGCATTGAACCCTTCCCCCAGAAAAATTTGGAGTGACTGACGGGCTGCGCTGCGGTGCCCACAGGGGAGGTGGATCATGGCGCAGACTGCGCCATTGAAATTCTTAATGGACGTTAGTCATATTTAGGGAATATCCTTCTTGAGGGTGGGGGGGGGGCTTGATTTTAAAAGGTGCGCCATCACACTTGAGGAATAGATATCCTTGCAATCTAAATGTTGTTATCTTACTAATATTATATAAGTTTGTCTGTATGGATGTATGGATGTTTGTTACTCTTTCACGCAAAAACTACTGAACGGATTTTGATGAAACTTTACAATAATATAGCTTATGCATCAGAATAACACATAGGGTAGTTTTCGTCCCGTTATGGGTTAAAAACCCCCTTAGGGGGGCAATAAAACACAATTTTTGTATAAATTCTCTAATATTGGGATGAAAAAATACTTGCACATATTTACATTATATGTCCATCGAAAGCTCTGATTTTTCTGCTGAAGATGGCACCTGTTCGAAATTTTTAAGTAGAATAAAAAACGAGTTATGAGCTTTTTAGATCCATGTTCGAAGGCTTTCCTCAACTCAATACAGTATTTAGTGTATCATCTCAACTCCCTGTCGATAGCGGCAATTGTTGTATTGTTGACTTCTTTGCTTTTCGTGATTGTTCAAGGCTTTTCTCAAGTCAAATCTTGAAGTAAGATTTTTGCACAAGATTGGCAAATAATACATGATTTGGCTGATGATTTTCCATTTAAACGGAACTTTAATGTAATTAATGGTTTTTATTATTATTTATGCTAATTGAACACTTACTCATTATCCAAACAACCAGCAGATCGCCAAAATTTTTGCAGAAATATTTCCGTAGCTGATGCATTTGGCAGTTTTTTCAACGTTGCTGTTTTTGAAGCCGAAGACTACGTCATAATGTTTCTCAGCTTCCACCATGTAAACAAAATATCGCCAATCAAAGAATTTTCAAAAGACTTTTTTTACTGTGTTAAATAGTCCAGCAACTAAATTAGGCAAATCCATAAACAGCACAAAAACTTCCATTAATTTTCCTTTTTGCACAATTTCAAACAATCACCAAATTTTATTACTTATTTAGGTAACATTTCGGATGAAACTGTTTAGCGCCATTTTATGGTGACCAAAAATATCTCAGCATCTGGCGACGATATCTCTGTAACGAAAATTAATATCATATCGTTTTACAAAGTAAGGAAAGAATGGGGGAGCATCATCGATGGTAAACCGAAACGACTTTCGCAAATTCGATAAAATCGCACCAAGAGCCACAATGATTGAAATTTCCCGAAATAACTAAAGCAAGTATAAGGGGATTACGAGCGCAGCTACTTTTTTTAAATCGTTTCGTACTTCATTAGCCATACAGAGAAGGTTTTAGACTCCATGTTAAAAAAAAAAGGTATCAACAGATTAATCTTTTTAAACATGAGAAGATTAATTTCATGTTTTTTAAATTTGTATATGCTTAAATATAGTGCTTTCGTTTCTAAATCAATACTACTTTGTTCTTTATACTTATTGCTATTTTAATTTTATGGGTAAGGAGGAAACTCGATTTTTAATCACGTAAAAAAATGTGTTTTAAATTCTTTCACTTAAAACAGATAACAAAAGCAAGTAACGATTTTTTCTAATAATTATTACTGACCCAGGTTCTAGTCAAAATAGTTCAAAATCAATAAAATTCAACAAATCAAAAATACCTGGATGGAAACAATTAAGAACTAATGTTTAAAACTATTTTCGTCCGGAAATGTACTCGAGAGAACTCGTACTGAAACTTCACTTTGACAAATTCAACAGGTTCTAATAAAAGTGAAAGTGTTTTAGATTGTGCAAAAAAAAAAAAAAAAAAAAAAAAGAAAAAATAATTTTAACAAAGGTCGGTAACATGATAATGAGTGATAGTCTTTCAATGATGAAAAGTAATGCAAGATGTCTAATTTAAAAAATAGCTTTGATCCCACAAATTCAATTCATTTCTGGTGAAATCATTCAATGTTTTTCATAATACAATGTTTTTTTATGCTACGTAATGTGTACTACAGTCTATATAGAGCTAATATTCTAATGATCCATAGGCAATTTCATTAGTTATTTATTTACTTTTATATTAAACTAGCTGCATTGCCCGGTCTACCTTGAAAAAAATCATTGTGTCAAGTGAAGTATCTTCAATAACCAGGATTAAATGAAAGAAAAAAAATCATCATGCAAAATTTTCTCGCCAAACAATGACGACAGATACTAAAATACTTTTAAGAAATTAAAATAAAATGAGAAAGATGGATTTGAAATGCGTAACCATGGAAACACAAAATAAAATAAGTTTAAGAATTGAAAATGAGAAAGATGGAAATAAGCAATGAATTCAAAAAGCGTTTCCGTGGAAACGCAAAATAAAATGGTTTAAGACTTGAATAGAGAACAGATTTTTGAACTTCATTTAATTCGCTTGTAACTTTTTTTCTAATGGAGATAGAGGGTTAAACTTTCGACCTTTGGTCGAGTTAGATCTGGAGTAAAAAAAAACAGCTCTTTCCAATGCTGTCAAAAAGAAAACTGTGGGACAATTCCTTCACTTTTTATCGATGGATTTAATGAAGAAAGTAGTGCCTAAATTTCAGCTATGCCTAAAAAAATTCGAGCTAAAAACGTAAAAAACTCCCGCAACAATTAAGTTAGAGCATTGGAACAAATTGCATAGAACGCGGAAAATTCTTCCCTTTCCAGCGATATGTAATATTACTATTTGCGAGTAGTTTTTCACCCCCATATTCGGGAATTTATGTAAAAATTGGGCCTAAATTGGAATAAAAAAAAGAACTATTCATCGAATTGTTTTCGAACTGGTCTGCAAACCTTCTCAGGACTTAAAGGAACAAACTGTGAAAATTTCAGCAAAATCGGCCGGGTAGTTCTCGAGTTTTGCGAGTTGAAACAAACAGACGCTTTTTGGAAACTTCCTTTTATACTATGTAGAGATTTATCTTGACTTCAATCAGTTTGGTATGCATTCTCATTTTCCCAATTGTATTGTTTGCATCAAAAATAAAGATTGCATTAAAAATTTGAGTCAATAAAATTCATAATACACTGAAACACTTTATTACATAAAATCAGAATATTTACATGAGTAGTTCATTAGTTTGCTTCCATATCATTACATTTCTTATTGTTGTCAGGTCAACAAATTAATTACAAAGCTATATTTCACTAGAAATCTGCTCAGATGCAATGACAAATAAATTGGTTAGAGCTTTTTTTTTTTTTTTTTTTTTTTTTTTTGGCATTTTGAACTGAAAAACATTTGAATTGCAACAAGCAACATTTTGAATTCGATTTTGTGCACAATTGTAGGAGAAGATTGAAAACTCAAGTCCCAAATTGTATCCTTTCTTCGAAAAAATGTAAGCAATAATTAAATAATATACTATTTCCATTTTAGAACAGCCTCAAATTTCATTTTATGTATTAGACTAACTTATATTGCTTAATGAAGAATAACATTGCAACTGTAACGAAAACCCTTTAAAGCGGCCTCCCATTTTGAACGGCCGAAATTTTGCGGAACGAAGGGGTGTCTGCTCAGAGAGGTTGCACTGTATAAGGTATATTTGCAGATACTAAGGACCTAGACGCCAAAATAAAATTTGATTCATATTGTTTGTTCAAGTTATGGTTTAGGCTACTTTTACGATATCCAACACTTTCTGAGCAATTCCTAAAACAAATAGTCCGTGGGACAGTCAACCATATTGTTTCATTCTATGACAATGGAATTGCAAAATGAAAAAAACAGCAGAAATGAACAAGAAAATATTCCATGGTTAAAATACTAAAATATCTTGATTCGAAGTTTTATTCATAGTGTATTATACAAAAGAATGAGAGCTCAATTACTACCCAGACCAATTAGGCTGTTGGCCATGGGTCCCCAATTTTTAAGAGCCCCCAAAATACTAAAATTGCTGTAGTTTCTATTTAAGAAAATTAAGGTACTCTCCTGAATTTATCTACAGTTTTTCATGTGTTCAAGTGTGGGTTGCTTTGAATAAGTGATTAAACACCTGAACACCCCTGAAACTACCACCCCTGATTCTTCATTAATGCTTTTGTTTATAAGGTTTGACTGTAGAGGACCCCCAAAAAAGTTTGTTTAGGTTCTACATTAGTCGGGCCCTGAAAATATTACATACAAAGATCCAATGGACTTGTTTCAGCTTCGTCTGCTCGATCACGTGATCTCGGTGTCACATGATTTCTGGTTCGCGCCGAAAGACGGTGAATTCGTGTTGTGATTAAGCAGAAGATTTTTGTTTACGTTAAGTTTTGGGGGAAAAAACCATTCTGTTTCATGGTTACTTGTTCTCATGAGTTTATTTAAGAGATATAAAAGTCAAACAAGGTTGTTTTCCATGAATTTCCTTTGAAAAAAAAGTTTTTTGAACAGAGCTTGTCAACACGAAATGACAAGCTTTGCCAGGAACGAATGCATTGTTGTTATGAGTTCAAATACTTGATTAATATTGTGTTCGACCCAGCCATTCACTGAAGATTTTTTTTTTACACAAACATGCACTTCTTGCAGCATTTTTATTGAATAAATGTGTTATAAACAAAATCTTATCGTACCACATATGACTCGCAGTAAGTACGACATATTTTGCTGTCATCGAATACATGTTACATTAAAATACATATTTGTTAGCTATTCAAATAATCGTTTCGGATATTTGCTGGGTTTTTTCGTTACACGTACTTCCATGCGAGGAAAATTTTCAGAGCATTCAAATACAAAATCATATTCATAATTTCAAACGAAACAAGAATCAAAGAATTTGGTTCTTCTGCATGACTGGGTGGTTACAACAGGGAGGTTTAGTGTCATATTTAAAATCAAATCCTTTGTAGTAGCTTTTCAGTTTACCTGACTAATGCTTTGCAGCTTAGAATTGCTTCTATTTTCTTGTTTGATGAGTTATACATGTTTTTTCCCCTCTAAAATTTAATGTAAAAACTTTTCTAAATAGTTTATTACAAGTGCTTTCTTTCGAAGCATTTTCTTTTAGCTATTTCAACTTGATTCTTCAAAACAAACAAGTAAATATAACTTAAAATTTAGTTTTTTGATTAAGGAATTGTTAAAGCCCAAGATCGAGAATTACTAAAGCAACTACAAGAGGAGGGGGGGAGGGTTAAAGCCTACATTAAGAAACTAAACTATATCAGGTGCCAAGCAATTCATATATGCGAAACGAGGGTGCCAAAAAATTTTTTCGAGGAATGCGAAAAAGTCATAATGTTATTTGATTATTTAAACTTCTCGGCTATTTTATTTTCTAAAAGGTTTCATTCAATAATCATTCAAATAATCATTCAAGGTTTCATTGCTGGATTAAGGGGAATCAAGTCTGGGCATATTGCAAAATTTAACATACATTTTAGATTAAAATCCTTATGCTGCCGTGCTAAGCTCAAGTCATATCTGCATCTGAAGTGAGCTCAAAATGAGGAACTGCTATTTAAAGTTTTAGGCCAACATAGGCTCACATGAGAAACAAAAATTATATCAGGTACCAAAAGCGGCTGGTGCCACCATTAAGACACGGATGTCAATGCACAGATGGTTTTGTTACCCTGTTTCCACGAGATAGAGGCACCTCAACGATTAGAAACCGAAATAGGATTTTTTTTTCAATTTTGCCGAAAGCGTTCAAAGCTTAACAATTACTCAAGGGATCTTTTACTGTCGCATAATCGTACCACAAGGGCCCTGATGATTTTCTGCATCTGGAAAACATACCAACTGGCCAACGGGAATCAGAACACAGTACCAAGACATAACCTGACCACCACGCCACCCAGCCGACTTACACCAGAGCATTTTTTGACATAGGGACTACGCGACACCAATGTCGCCTATTGAAAAAAATCTGTCTCCTAGAAGATGTGAAATCAAACCACTGGGCGACATTGGAAAATCTAAAATTGGTTCACTCATTTTTGTAAACCGATTTCAAATCTTTGTAAAAACCTTATGAAGACAATTGTCTTCTTTTTTTAAAAAAACGTCGACTCGTACATGACAAAAGTCATCTTTTCCTTCCCTTGTGGAAAGGCCCTGCTCGTGGGCCGAGCCACCACGCACTCGGCGCCAGAATAAGCAATCGATTAGCACCCTACCTAATTAGCCCTTTCATTGATGATAGCCGATAACCATTTTGCGGCTATCTGTGTACAGGAACCCACTGGAACACTACTTGGGACGGGACGGTATAATGTAATATCGTCTCCTCCTTCCACCACACCTTGGATATCAAATTGTGTGCAGGGCCGCTGAGAGCCAAGGCGCGCCTTGCCATAAAAGTTGTCAAATTTATGCTACTTCGATTCTGAGACAGGCACCCTGAAGGGAAGGGCCCCTAGTTCTCCGACAACCTGACATGTCATATAACCTCTTGTCGGCCCTGTTTTCATGAAGGCAGTTATAACTAAGATAAGTTTTTTAAGTTTTATTAATACACAAGAAAGCTCGCAAACTTGCGCCCTTCTCACCCCTGCAAGATTGTACCGATGTTACAGATAAGAAAATAAGCACAGTAGAAAGTACAGAGCTTTATGCGGTGAGACTTGAGAAAGCCAAAACTATGCATAATTTTTTCAGATATCGAATTGACATCCCTGTCATTTTAAATTTTTTTAATTAAGGGGCGGAGCGTCGAAGGGTATTAACTAAATATAATGTTATCGTACAACAGTTACCTTGTAACAGTAATTCACAAGAGTTGTTTTTAAGCAAATTTAATTATGTAAGCAGATCTGGATCTATAAATTTTGAGCACTCCTGAAAAAAGATCCATGAGGCCCCAAAACTGTCAACTAGGTCTCCCCTGCTCCCCCCAAAAATTTAATTTTAAATCAGTGTGTTTAATTCACATCTTCAATATTTCTACATACATTTTCGAATTCATTTGTTTTAATGTTTGAATTTATTATGAAAAATATAAAAGCTTTTTACTACTTGTCTAAGTATTTCGAAGAGCGCAATGCAGATTTTTTCAATCATGCTTTTTGGAAACATTATTTGATAAGTTATGCTTATAAGCACCAAGTAATCAAGTTTCGCATTGCTCAGCACTGTTCAAATTTCATTCAATTTTTGGAATTTCAATCCAGGTTTTTAAAATTATCTAAAACTTCTCCCGTAAGATTTCCCCATTCTATATATGGAAGTATTTATTTAATTAATAATTCTACTTTTGTGTTTGTTAATACGTTTGACATATGCTTTTGCAACTTATAATTTGAATAACTCACTTCAGATCTCCTACTCATCCTTAAACTGACACTTGGGACCGGCATGCCTTTGTGTAATGAACCCGTGTAAAATATCGAAATGTATAAGTTAAAAATAAGTTTCAGGAAATAGTCGAATAGTCGGTTACACAAACAATTGTCTGCGCATCAGAGCTGCTTGTTGACACTTTCAGGTTCCGGGGGTTGCGGAGCCATTAGAAGGGGGGGGGGGGGTGATGCTAGCAAATCGTGCCACTTTCCAAAAAATAATAATATCAAAGTACAAAATTACTGGTAGAGATTCTATTTCTAATGTGAGTAAAATGTTCATATTATTTATCCGAAAATTTTGTAGAAACAAAACAATTAATAATTTTGGATGCAGAAATTTCTAATTTTGCTTTTGAAAATGTTTTTAGTGAAAAAAGTGACCATTCCTGAACTTCGATGGTTTGGTCAGCTTATGTTTTTGTTCTCAGACTTTTATTTTTCGAACTGGAATGACTTTTCATTATGATTTTTCAAAATTTTAAAAATTCTTAATGTTGTCGTACACTACCGCAGCCAGAAATACCTTCTGAAGGGTTTTTTTGTGTGTTTAAAACAGCCCTTTCATATGCAAAAACTACTGTATAAGAATTTGCATTTTTATGTTAAAAACAATACCTTTGGGGGGTGTTTTCACCCCCAACCCTCTCTCCTCCTTCGCTGCGCCACTGTTGCCGTAGGCTATAAAACATTTTTTATCATTTCAATTTTTTGTTATTTTTTGAAATAAACATTTTAGATTCTTCTTTTTTATTACTAAGCATTTGTTGACTTTCCTAAATAATATTCGTTGAATTTCTATTTTTTTGCAGCTATTACTAAAACAACTTCTTACCAAATTTTCCAAAAATATTTACAACTGTATTTGTATACTTGTCACAAAAAAAAAGTTTGGTTTCTAGGGCCGGGAGTCCCTTAGTGGTGTCTCCCCTCCCCAAACCGCACCATGAGATCTGCACGGTCTATCTCAGTTCAAGATGCAACTGTCTATTGTTTCGCTTCAAAATAACACAACAAAGGGAAAATACCATTGATAATTAACAAAAAAAAAAAAAAAAAAAAAAAAAAAAAAAAAAAAAAAAAACAGAATTGCATTTTGGCAAATTCAAAAACAAAAATTTTGAATTGAATTTATCTATTGGTTTGTAAAATAAAGTTGAAATAGTTAAAATATACATTTAGAAAGTTATCACATACCTAATCTGTCAGAGCTGAAACAAAATATCATGCATCAAACAAGCCTGTTGGTTGTCACTTTTGTATTTGTATAAATATAGAAATAATTCTCAGCTGCAAGGTATTGGTCAGGAAAACTGAAAAACTACTACAGAGGATTTGATTACAAACATGACACCAAACCTCCCTGTTGTAACTCCAGTAGTAATGCTCCGATATTTGTTTTTCTTTAAATAGAATGATTGAAGTCATGTATGTGATCTAGTATTCGATGCTCCAAAAATTCAACAGAAATGTTTCGAAGTTTTACCATGAGTTTTACGAATTTTACAGAAAACACTGTCAGAATTAATGTCAACTTAATATTAAAAAATAATAGCTAGGAAATACCGATGCGAGAAGTGCCATTTCTCAAATATTGGAACATAGAACTAGTGCATTCGTTCCTGGCGAAGTGTCATTTCATGTTGACAAGCTGTCCAAAACCTTTTTTTTCTCTGGAAATCCATGGAAAACAACTTTGTTGTACTTTTATACATCTTAACTACACTCATCAGAACAAATTAACCACCGAAGAGAATGTTTTTTTCGCAGAAAGTAATGTAAACAAAAATCTTCTGCTAAATCACAGCACGTTTTCACACTCTTGCGGAGCGGAGCGAGATCACGTGACACCGAGATCATGTGACCTATGACGGCACGTGAAACGAGTCCATTCGTCACACATCACGCAAAGCGAATATATGCATTGCAAGAACTTACAAGTTGACCGTAATTCGTTGAAGCCTTGTTACTAAACTTGCTAGATATTTACTCCATGTAGTGATTTTTTCTGAATGTAACTAGACTGCAAACTGACTATAGCAGAGCAAATATGCTGCAGGCGGTCCTTGTTTCAGAAGCCTACACTTTGATTTAGAAATGCATAAAATGGAGTTAAAACTGCATAATTTGGGTAAAACAGCTAAAGTTATCTGAAAACTAGAGCTGCTAGAGAAAAACTAATTTTATATTTTGATTCAGAGCCCCGAACATATCTAAAATCAGTCGTCAAACTCTGGGCACCAAAAATGCAACATTTTTTTTTGTGCTGTAAAGTAGATGCTGGGACACTTGGTGTTCCTGTCAAAAGGGGTAAAATTAAGCAAACAAAATATTAACTACTTTTAAATTTATTTCTTCGTTTAAACCATTTCTTTAAATAAAAAAAAAAGAAGAATACTCCCTTAAAACAACTCCCGTAGCAGATCAAAAAGGTTATTTTGTTTTTACAACCTCAATGATATAAATCAGCAAAAGTGGAAATAAATAATAATGTTTCTTCCCTCAATGATCAGTAAAAGGGGAAATTTAGGGCGAATTCATTCTGATTAGTAGATGCATCAGTTCGCACAACGCTCAGGGGTCGAACGGCGTGATGACACTTCTTCCAGGCCCACTCAAAGAGAAAAATCGCGGTATCAGTTGCGGTTTTTCAACAGTAGCAAATGAGTACATTAGTTAAAAGAGAAAAACGATTGAACATCTGGAACTCTTCAAATCTTCAGATACAAAAGGCTTTAGAATCTTCATGGGGGGCGTGTCTCCCCGATTCCCGCAAGGAAATGGCAACCCTCCGCCAAGCCAGTTCACCGTTGGCGATGAATTTGTTCCTAAATGTCGGCTTTCGTCTCAAAACATGTTTCCGTTAGTATTTTTTTTCTCTGCGGAGCTTACAAACTGGGGCCCTACAATGATTATCTCTAGAACGAAGTCGCTAGCGAGAAAATCGGTTTTTCTCGGCACGTGACGTCACATTCCGTGACGCGGCGATTCTGCCTACCATGAAGCTATCCTAAACGTCTTGCTGCCGACTTAAGCTGCCGAGAAGGACCATTCTCGTTTTCACCCGGTTGACAGGTGGTGAGTTGGCTTTCTCGGGAGGTGAGAAGTACTTCCTAGTCAAGATGGCGGTGGCCAGAGAAGCATTGTGACTGTTTACACTTGCATAGTGATGGAAATTTTGCAATTGTGAGATTTCTAATGCTTGTAATCTTGCAAGAGGAGGAGTCTAGGAAATAATGCAGTCAAGTTACTTTTAATAATAGTAATCTTATTATAGGAAAATGGTTTTCATTAAACACTGAAGCATTGTTTAAATCGGTTAGTAATTTAACACACATTAGATACACTTTTTAACAATTTCGATCGCGAGAAATGAATCGTTTCTTGGTTTACATATTGGTGTTTCTGCCTTAAAATTACATGTTTTGATAGTTTTGACATGCATGTTGCTGGATTCAATTTTGCGACGTTAAGCAATGTTGCGCTACAGATAGACGTACAAAATCAACGCGAAACACTCTTTCCATGTAATTAATTAAAAGAAATAAAGTTTAAAACCCACAGCACTTTTCATGTTAAGTTATAACTTATACACTATTCTAGAAAAATTGATTTGACGTTAATGTCTTTTTTTGGAACTTCTTCTCCCTTTATCTATATTCTTCGCTCCTTTCCCGACTTCTCACTTGCGATTGTCCAAATTGTTTCACTTGAATTCGACTGCCAACAGCGATTGCAAATGTCGTCGATTGCGATTGTCTTTTTTGCGATTGTGTAGTGTTTCACTTGAATCCGGCCTTTAAGCTGATGCGCCGGCTTGTACCCAGACAGCACAGATCTTCCAATATTTGTTGTTATATCGTTGAGCTGGTGCAAAACTCATGACATATCACAAACGGATATCGACGCGGTGTAGATTTCCTCACGTAGTTGGACTTTTCCAAATGTGGTTCACAAAAGTACGAAATTGGCACAGGTTTCAAAATAAATCCAAAATATGTTTGAAAGTTTACATTTATAGTATATAGCGTATCTCTAATTTTTGTAATCATTTTGACGAGTTTTTACCTGTCTGAAAACTTTAATCCGCTCATGCGCAACAATTTCAGTTGAGAAAAATGGCTGACTGTAGTATGTTTCCACGTTGTCAGTTGTCGGCTTGTGTATTGTTGCGAGTGTGTAAATGAATTAGCGATTTCTTGCATTAACGTGAAGTAAGTATATAGCCTGCTTTTTAAGTTCTTAAGTTCTTTTAAATTATGTTTTCTAAATTCAAGAGACAATGTTCTGATCGTCAAGAACGACGTAGAGATAGCTTTGAATTAAAAAGTCTCATATTATTATTATTTTATATTATTATTATTATTATTTTGTTTTTTTTGTTCAGATTATTGCTGGAATAAAATTTGTGAATTGTGCATACAAAAGAAATCGTTTATTGTCTATTTAAATATGAACACAAAATAGGTTATCAATGAATCATAGATTACTGGCATGTTTCTTGGCAGTCTTAAATCTTTAAAATTACTTTTTGAAACGCTAAAAATAGTTAACATTAGCCATTTTCTTAAATTATTTAAATAAAATATACATATTTATTTATATTTGAAATCAATTTAAAAATTATTTCATTTTTCTTGTCTTTCTTAATTATTTTATTGAGCTATATTCCAAATTTGAATTTTTTTCAAATGATTTTTTAAAAAATCTTAACTATATTACTGTTTTAAAAAGTTTGAGGGTAAAAAAGTTTTTAAGACTTTCAAAAAGTGTGTAAACTGTCTATAAATTACTGGTAATTAATTTACTAAGATGCAATTTATGTAGGTATTTCGTGACACAAACACATGAGAAAATCGTTGATAAATCCTCTGAAACAGGTTGTTAGTTCATCTAATATTAGTAGATAAATCCATTTAACCTCTAAAATCCATTGAAAACTCCTCCAGAGCACAATATAACCAACATAGAAATATCGTTGGTATTTTGTAAGCATCCAAAAAACGTTGATAATTGCTCCCAAAAATGTTGAAAGTCATATCATATCTACAGCGATTTCACGTAAAATCGCTGTGCTGGGCGGACATTTTGCTGTTTTATCAACCAGTTCTCTACGAATTTAAGAGGATTTCGGTACATGTGACCACGTTGATGTTACATTACTTCTACGATGTTGGGACGATTTGTGCTGTTTGGGTATATATAGGGGCCTTAACCTCCACTAGAGCCGCTTTATAGATAGACCGACGCATCAGCTTAAGTTTAGCCATATTTTGGATCGGATTTTTCATTGTTGCACTCTAGGTTACTACAGCAAAGTTTTGGATTTCGCCAAATTTGCCGAAAATAATATTTTATTTAATAAACAATTCACGTGCCGCTAATAATTGCTCACTGTGAACGATCACCAAACGCGATAACTCTCCAGAAAGACAACCACTCAAACACGCGCTCCGATCCAAAATGGCTAATCTTAAGCTGATGCGTCGGTTCGTATATATAGGGCCCTTAACCCCCACATTTACGGGAAAAAATTTCCGCACCAACAAGTGTCTAGTGTGTTGTCTAAGGCCCCTATTTATAATTTATATAGTGGCTCTACACTAATCTACACAATATATGCTCCCTAAACACACACACACAAGACTTTTTTTTGAAAGAAATTCAAATTGTTCTTTGATGTTCAAAACTAACTGCGTAAGCAACACTCTTGTTGACGTGGTATATGAATTACTAGCGGTACCCGCACGGCACCGACCACCTTGTCAAGTGGTTAGAGAAGTCTGGCCACGACGAGGAGTTCCCAGGTTCGAATCTCAGCTCGGGTATGGATGTACTTTCTCTCTCCTGTCCTTGTTCTTTCTTAGTGTGAAAATGAGTTATGCTGTGAATGATTGCCTACCCTTACTGGTCCCTAAAACATGTGTGTACTTTTTACTATTCACTACAGAGTCTCCCGTACCTACCACTGTTTGTGGTTTAACCAGTTGGACGGGACTGTGAAGATAGCTCTGACTTTTTAATCCGGACCAAAAACCGAGAAATCCCTATTCCAACACCCCAGAGGTATCATTTAGAGGACTTTGTGACCACGAGCATATTTAACATCCCCCAGTCACCATTAGTGAAGACAGTGGATCTTCGACCGGCTACGATCAAACCCGGAACTCTCCGGTCACAAGTCCGATGCCTTTTACCGATCAGGCCACCACGTCCCTGGCATGTGTGTGTACTACGGAAGTCAGACTTCACACAAATTACGGTACAGTTGAAAAAGTGAAGCAGTGCACCCCATATTGCTAGAATAGCTGGCAAAAGACAATAAAAACCCGCATGGACTTGACCGTCGCAGAAAATTAAAAGGGAATTTGGTTCGCCTGTACATTTACAGGTAACTTCTCTGATGCGTATAGTAATTTTGTTTTTCAAGATATCTACATACTTTCCGTTGACTGAAAATTTTCCACCAGTGACTGTAGATCTCCAACAATTACGAGAACAGCGATATTTTTTTTTGCGACAAAAAGACAAATGAAAAACATGGTTGCATGTGGAAAGTGGCTCAATATTGTTGGCACTTGGTAGAAGAGTCAAAAATAAAACTCGTTTGTAAATGCGAAGGGGAATAAACGCGATAAGCAAATCAAGACTTCTACAATGTGCACCTTATCCACGAGTTAGGCACCCGTTTTAATTGCAATTTATTCATTACAGTCGACTCCCACTACAACGCGATCCGACTTACGCAAAAAGACTATAACGCGATTTTTTCACCATTAAAAATTTTAGACATAACGCGAATTCCTCGCCCTCAACACGAAAATTTTCGAAAGAGAATCGTGTTGTGTAAGTATCGGCTTTGTTATTAACTACTTTCATTTTTTTTTTCCCCCCCCGTGAATGGACCTTCATCCCTTTATCATCACTGAGAGCGGTAGTTCCCACACCGTACTGGAGTGAGCATCGCTTATACAAATAACTGCTCCGCATTTTCCATTTATTTTTTTCATTTTAAATAACAAAAAATTCATGATATATAATGACACCTAACAGCGCTGTTTCATCTAAAGTTTGTGAACATAAAATGAAAAAGAGAAAAATTCCGACAATTAAATAAAAGCTAAAGATAATGTGCTTGAACAACTATAAAATACGTGAAAGATAGCATGACAATTAGGTATGAGTGAATCTTCCATTTGTACAATTAAAAGTCAAAAAAAGGGAATCCATAAAAGTTCACAGAGTACTATATAAGCAAAATGCAAAAATTATGAAAATGGAAGCTGCTCTTGTATTGTGAATTTAAGAAACTAGAAAGAGGGGCGTTTCCATAGATGGAAACTTTTTAAAAGAAAGGATGAAGCAACTGTATTGTGTGTTTAACAATATATAAGAATAACGGTTCGATCACGCAGTATAAATCATCATCATCTTCACTTTTTTTAAGTTACAAAAATCATTACTGGATCTGCTGTACATAACTATAGTGCATTTGTCTTTCTTACTACCCACTGTACGTACCATAATGATTTGTTTTATGTCTTTATTTCCCATTGATTATTGATTTTGTACATCGTAGCAGTATTTTCTGTGCAATAAAACATTTTTTAATTGAAATAAAAATTCAGTTTTTTATGTAAGAAACAGTAATGTATAGTTAAGAAATGGTTTTTAACAGTTTGAGGTGGTGTTTACAAGTGTCTAAAATAATTGGGTATGTTTATAAAAGTTTTAATACATACCCTTTTCCAGAAAGCGAAATTTCAACTTACGCGAGAGATCTTGGAACGCATCCCTCGCATAAGTCGGGACTCGACTGTATTGCCAAAAAAAAAAAAAAAAAAAAAAAAAAAAAAAAAACCAGTTCTCAAAAATAAAATTTTTTTTGGCAAAGCTATATTACAGCATCTCATGCATACCTTATTTTCATTTGGTTTTGATTTAGGCTCGGCGAAAAGGTCGAGCGCCAACAATCTTGAGCAGTACTGTATTAATATCACTAAGTTGTCGTTAAATGCTAGCCATCACTTCTGTCTCATTACTCCCGTGATTTTACTACCCCTGGTCAGCTTCTTTTACTTTACGATTTGTGAATTTCAAAAACCTTCCTAATAGCATAACGTGTAACGACTAAGTCGCAAGCGTCATAGTCACAAAGTGATTGAATTGTGACAATACAGAGAAGTCACATTGTTACATATTTGCAACATTTTTCATGTAATTTCCGCTCAATGTCTCTGCACAATTTTGGGGAAAATCAGTTAAGCAACAAAGCAATAAAGATGTCACTTACTTATTTACCGGGATGTACCTCGTCGTCGTCTTCGACTGGGGGCCGGCAAGCGCGGGCGATGGCGAACCGATTCAACAGACGCCTGGTGCGGCACTACCGCTCGTCTTTCGCGGGGACGCCTAGTTCGGGGCCCCTCGTCCGTGGATCGGTCTTGTTCTTCTGTGCGAGTAAAAACACAAAATTACAAAATCCTTTTCATTTAATGTAAGGAGAACATGACTCAAAAAAAAAAAAAAAAAAAGCTGAACTGTCTGTTTATATTTTGAGTAATATTCCCCTTGGCATGGAGCTCTAAACTTGCATCAAAAGGACTATGTATATATCTACCAAGAAATAAAGAACATGAATTACAAGCATTCTTAAATACACCAATGTTCAAAATCAAGAAATTTATATATTTTGTCGAATCTTTGTAAAGAAATAAACGAAATGTAAAACCACTGTTTCTATAGATTTTCCTATTCTAACAGTAACTAGTATGTTGTGGCCACCACGAAACTTTCTTCTATATCTTTCTTATAATTATGATTCCCCCCCCCCCATGCTTGACGAGGTAGCAATATTCCCAGCCAAAACAAAATTACACACGCCAAAAACTTAACGATCATCCCAATTCCCGATTTATCTCAAAATCAAAGCAAAGAAGGAAAATTGATAATTATTTTAAAAGCCTTGCTTTAAATAATTACTAACATTTATTTGTTAACAAACACAAGATGGCGACAGTTAAAAGTTTAAATCATCGCGATTTTCTTCATTCGCGATTACTCTATGTTTTCTTGTAGTTTTCCAACAATTCGCAACTATAGCACTCGAATACGCTACCTTGCGGTGATTTACTAAACTGCCGAAAAAACTGAAACATTGCGTTCCATGTGTGTCTGTTGACGTAAACACAGGCCATTTGTTAGGAGTATTTATTAACGCATTCGATGTGTCTTAGATTGCTTTCAGCAACAGAAATTATTTCGTCCCTTAATGATATTCTCGATCTTCTCAAAATAATGTTAGTTTTCATTATTTCCCTCTAAAAAGTGTGATGATTGTCGTAAATGGCGAAAGCGTAAACACTGTTATACATAGCAACAGTCACTAGACCTGACATATCTGCCTCTGTAAACATCCTCAGCGGAAGGAATGAAAAACCCAAACAGAAGGATTGGGAAGAACAGTGAAGAGAATTATAAGATACTTAAAAACAACTATAAAATACAAGTTGATTATAAAGAAAGAGATGAATCCAATATTAACAACCTATGCCGATGCAGACTGGGCTGGAGACATATCTGACAGAAAATCAACCAGTGGAAATCTCTTTAAACATGGTAATTCCTATTCAATGGATCACTAAGAAACAAAACTCAGTTGCTCTTTCATCTGCTGAGGCAGAATATATTTTAGCAGCTAATGCAGCACAAGAAACAATCTGAATAATTCGTCATTTAAAAGATTTCGATTTGCCGCAAGAACTACGAATAGTTATGATGGAATACAATCAATCCTGCATAAAAATGATGCAAAGTCACAAGTATCACGCTAAAACAAGGCACATTGATATAGAGTACCAGAACATCAAACATCTAAAGGAAACTGGAATAATTGACTAAGAATATTGTCCTAACAAGGATAAGACAGCAGGTATCTTAACTAAGTCTTTACCAAAGAATGACTTTATCAGACATAACACTGGTGTGCAAAAATTAAGGATGAGACGGTTTTTTTAATATAACTTTGTACAAAAGCTTTCCAAATCAACACATTTAATACCGTAAGCTCCCCAATACGTAAGGACATGTGTAATGAAAGCAACACTTACTAAAAGAGAAATCAGAAAGATAAAAAGAAGCTTTATTGAAAAAGTAGCATGGAGCGCAATGCGACTGAAGCCCGAAACATCCCTGTGATGGGTGTCCAGCAAGAAACATCCGGTCTTTAGTAGGGAATATGATCTCCCCCGACTGCTAGGCAGGTTTCACAGCGTCTGCCTATGCTGAGAATGAGGGTGTCAATGAGTTGTTGAGGTATTGCTGCCCATTCGTCTTGCAGCGCCAATCGATGCTCCCGAACCGTTACTGGTGGTAAGGTACGAGCTGCCAAGCGTCTGCCTAGAAAATTCCATACATGATCGATGGGATTGAGATCCGGAGATCGTGCCGGACAATCCATACGTTCAATATCCTCACTCTCTAAGAGCTGTTCGGCAGCTACTGTGCGATGACATGGTGCATTGTCGCCATGAAAAGGAACTGCGGACCCATAGCGCCTCTAAAAAGACGCACATATGGAAGAAGAATCTGTTTACAATAACGGGTCGCGTTGACTAAACCTGCGTCGGAGATGTGAAGGTCTGTACGACTACCAAGCATGATGCATCCCCAAACGAGAACACCGCGACCTCCATACCTGTCGTTTTCAATGATGTTCGAGGGATGATTGCGGCTTCCTCGCTCTCTCTAGATGAGTATGCAATGAGAATCGCTACTCAGACTGAATCTGCTCCCATCTGTAAAGATTACTCGTCCCCATTCATTGTCTTTTCAATTCCGGTGTTCCCGGCACCACAGAGAACGCCTTCTCCGATGGGTAGGCGTTAGAGGTACACACCGTATAGGGCGTCGTGCAAACAGACCACCACCGTGCAGTCTTCTGGCCACGGTAAAACGCGATATCAGTCGTCCAGTCGCCTGTGACGTGTGTCTAGCGATTTCTCCCGCTGTCTACCGCCTGTTTCTTCTGGCCTGTAAGACAATATATCGGTCACCTGCGGGTGTGGTTCCTCGTGGACGACCACTACTGAACCCCCGGATAGCTGTTCCTGTAGTTTGAAATTGTCTCCAAAGTCGTGAAACGATGCTGTGAGCAATTCCGAACTCTGCAGCCACACTTGTCACACTGCGGCCTTCCTCCAACTTCCCAATGATTCGACCTCGGGTAAAAGCATCCAGATGTCGTCTAACAGATTGATTATTCGCCATTTCTCGCTGAGGCAGCAACTCGGTGTGATTTTAACTGCTATACGGCGTGCAATCTCTTTGCCAGAAATACTGATCTTACACCGATAACATGCTTTATACTACTCAGACACTCCCCCATTACGTCTGCCTGCATATCTGCTCATGTGCTACCGTACATCACCTTACTTAATCTCCTGATTGGTCTTTCTGTCCGCTCTGCCTCTTCGTTCAGCTGATATGCTAATTTTTCGACTTCGTCCTTAATTTTTGCACACCAGTGTAGAACCAACCTGCAAATAATGACTTCAGAGATCAAGCAGGATATTAGAAATATCGTTCCAATAGTGATCTCTGAAGTGAACCGAAGAGGAATCTCGCTAAACGTAGACCAAAACTGTAAACTAAAACGCGAACTTTCAAATTGAAACCAATACGTACTAATTAATTCATTTTTATTCCGCGTTCACGTCCATTTTGTAAAATAGTCAGTCTCTCTCGAACCACCGTAGTTTATAGATATGTGATGTAATGTTAGTTAATAAATGTTGTTAATTTCTTTAATAGTTAAATTATTACTGAGCAGTGACTGCATCAAGCATGTAACAATGACAACACTACACGATTAAAAGAAATATAAATTGGTTATAGAGAGAAGCCTTAACGTGAACAACAGATGAACAGATGAAGGTAAACTTTGGCTTATCTGATATTATCTTGTTTTATTTAAATCGATTTAATATAAATGGATAGTTATGATTAAAATTGCCCATCGATTTAGAACAATATTCTGGTCATTCGAACAATTCATACTTCATTTTTTTTTATACAAGAGACAAAATTGAAGTACTTTTCTCGGAATTTCAAAAATTTAAATTTCCAAAGACTCTAAAACAGTTGAAATTATTTAAAGCCCTTCATTTTAACTTTCCAGAAGTTGATAGCACAGACTTGCAAAATGATTCTAACTTTGTAAGACACACTGGTTTTAAGTTAAAAATAAATGTAATGAAAGATTTCTCAAAACAAACTTTTTTTTTCTATCACAAATAGTGCAGAAAATGAAATAGAGTAGAGTAAGAGTTACATTTTTTTTCTCATGCTTAAGATATTAACAGTATACCGTAGAAGTGACATAAAAATAAGCAATAATAAAAAAACTTCCAAAATACTGAATTTGGTATTGCATAAGTGGCAAGACATGAAACTTGTGAGTCTGAAAAATTTACCTTGAAAAATATGTTGCAAAAACGCGAGAATCGTGATTTTTGCGTTTTTTACGCAGGATGTGTCAAGGAGCTGAATTTAGCTTATCTTGGTAACCAGATACTAGCCTTATCGGAAACTAGGTCCCCGACCCTTGGGGAGTCCCCGGCTCGAAATCGGTGTAGTGTAAGTTTTACAAGAGTGTTTGGGGAAGGAGGGTGTCTACCAAACTGACAAGGGGCTGCCTTGGGCCAGGACGGCCGTGAACCGAGTTCGGAAACGAAGCAGGAAGTCCTAATAAGTGTCTAAAGTTCGAGTATGCTTTGCAGCTAATGAGAACTTAAAAATTTCACTCGTTTCATAGGTACAAAATCAAGAATAAAAAATCTTTGCTATTTTCCTTTCTGACATTAAAAAAAAAACCTTTCTTTCTTCTGTTTTACGTTACAAAACATTTCGGGTTTCGGGGGGGAGGGGTGGGGGGCGTCGGGCCCCCTTTCTGGATACGTCCCTGGGTGTAGAACCAAAAAAAAAAAAAAAAAAACAAAGTCATTCTTCCTATTTTTTAAAAGACTAAATTTTTGTGTAAATGACACTTTTGTGGATATTTTACATGCATTTTGTGTGTGATTGTCTTTTTGTCCGATTGCATTTGGGGGATTAAACGGATTCGCAGGCGACCTAAACTATACAGATTTAGTATAGTTGATGTAAAACTTCTAGCCGACTGTCTATATTGCGATAATCAACCTGTATTAACCACATGGTTGAAGAAAAGCACTGTTTATATTAATCCCCTATCTCTGGGATAAATGGAAACATACTAGGAGAAATGTAAGCACATACCCATTTACTTTCGGAGCTCAGAGATATTAGTCTCGGACAAAATGAGCAATAATTTTTATTTCTCAGTTTATCCGAGACAAAAGGACGAATATAAAGTTGTTCGTTCCATTTACCAGTGTACTGCTTCTACTCGCATTGACTTACCCCAGTAACTGTCCACGTTTGCCTCTACCGCTCGCCAGGTTCTGATCCCCACTTTCAATTCAACAGTAGTCATGGAGTTAAAGGGTGTCACTGAAAGTCAAAACGAATGGACTTAAAGCATTTTCACGCAACCGCCAGACATAAGCCTCAAAAGTGGAAGAAATCACCTACACACAAAAATTACAAGAGCGAAAATTGTGAGTTTTTAATAATTTG
The DNA here is from genome assembly GCF_026930045.1 of Uloborus diversus. Lineage (NCBI taxonomy): Eukaryota > Metazoa > Arthropoda > Arachnida > Araneae > Uloboridae > Uloborus > Uloborus diversus. Next base: position 105,777,128 of record NC_072731.1, read on the forward strand.
CATATTTGACAACAATTATTTAAAATTAACCAATTTATTCAGTGTCTAAAGTGCCCGCCTCGGGCACATATACAGTCCTCCGATTCGGCAAGGCACTCTATCAATGAGTTCTTCGGTGGTTTTCAACGTCACCTTAGCCAAGCGACATCCACTGCTGTTCGCAGATCATCAATGATTTATACCAGAAATCCTCCGTTCATGCCACTCCCAATGAGATCCCACTGGTTCTCGATGGAATTCAGATCTAGTGAGACTTTCGGCCAGGAAAGGATGTTAAATCCGGTGTGGCTGTTGCGAGTTTGCTGTACTAATTTAGGTGATCTCTAACAAGGGTAGAACAACAGGGGCAGTACAACTTGTGCGACGTGGCACTGCTCTGTCAAACTGCCGTCAATGTGTACCGAGGGGGAATCTTATATCAAACACTATGCCAACACAATTCCTTATGACCAGTGTAGGGACGGTGTGACGACGCTTGGCTAAACGGTCTAGTTTGAAGCGTTTACTAAGTTACCTTTATGCCTCTCGATGACCATTATTTGTCTACAAACAGAGATGAGGTTTATCCGTAAACGATTCCTGATGCCATACAAGGTACATGTACGAGGACGATGACACTTCAACACGCCTCTAGCCCTATTGTTTGCAGCCAGTGGTACCTCTGTGGCTGATACCCGCACATATAGCTGCTCCGTGCATCAACGTTTTGGGTAGCATAATGTTTGATCACAGGGCGCCCCTCGGCACACACTGACTGAAGTTTGACAGCGAAACTCTACGTCAAAAGGAGTTGTGGAACCTGTTATTCTACTCAGCGAGTCAATGCCAGGTTGCATGTTCCACCGCGAACTCGTAACAACCTTACAGAATTTAGCTTCCTTCCCTGGCCGGCAACGTTTCCAGACCCGAATCCCATCGAGCGCGTGGTATCTCTTTGTACATGACATGAACTGAGGTCCACTGGTACAAGCCGTTGATGATCTGTGCAGAGCAGTGGACGCGGCTTAGTTAAGGTTACCTGAAAAAAACATTAATGAACTTATTGATAGCATGTCTGCATAGCTGCCCGATGTATGCAAATTCGATACTGAACAAATTTGGAAATTTTTAGTTATGTTTGTTTGTTTTTCATTATTTGCACATGCATCTGACCACTTTCGCTCCTCAAACTGTCATGACACTATGCATTCTTTCCTGGTATTGCAGTTTCACTTTGAGGAGTGTAGTTTATTTGAAAATGTTTTATGTAGTTCATTTAAAAACCGATTGTGTATATTGCGATTATCTGCCAGCATTAACCACATGGGGGAAGAAAAGCATTGTTTCCATGGTCTCTGCGATAAGTGGAAACACACTGGGGTAAATGCGAACACGATTTTAATCGCTAGCAAAGCACATTGTCGAACTCTACTTACCCACTTACTCTCGGAGATTGTATTCTTCTCAAATTTTTTTCCTGTGCTTATTCAACGCAAAGGGTAGGATCTAAAGTCAAAAGATTGTTCCATTTACCAAAACTGACCCTACTCCGACATTAAACGAGAAATTGACTTACCCCTGTCGACGTTTGCCGCCACCACCAGCCAGAATCTGGTGAACAGCTCTTCAAATTCAGCAGTAGTCATGGTGTTAAGGGCCGTCACTGAAAGTCAAAATGAAAGGACTTAAAACATTTTCACGCTATTACCTTACCTAAAGTGAAATTGAAGCACCAAGAAAGAAAACCTCTGCAAATACAACATTTGCGGGAGTGATAGTAGTGAGATAGAAATGCAAATGATTAAAACACTGAAAAAATTGATTAAAAATAAATCAGTTTATTCAGTGTCTAATGTGTCAGCCTCCACTACTAAGCAGTGTTCCCGCTCGGAAAGGCATACTATCAATGAATTCATTAGTGAACTTTGAGGTCACCTTAGTCAAGTCACATCCACTACTTGGTGAAGATCATAAATGATTTATGCCAGTGGTTCTCGTTCCTTGTCAGATGTCACGTTCAATGAGATCCCACAGATTTCTGTTGGAGTTCAGAATTAGTGAATGTGCAAGTCGGGGTAGGATCCGGTCTGGCTGTTAAGAGTTCTCTACGTGAGAGAACACTTAACAGTCAGAGACAGTGCGTACAGTGTGTTGCGTACGGCCTGAAATAAGACCAGAACAACAGGTTCCACAACTTGTGTAGCGTAGCGGTCTACTGCGAAACTGCTGTCAACTTGTTTCAGGGGTGTCCTGTGATCATACATTATGCCACCCCAAACCATGATGCCCGGGGCAAGATCGGTGTGATGGGCAGTGAAATGTGCTGGTTCGTCTCTGCTCTGAGTCATCGTTATACCTTGCGAAGGCAGTCATTTGTTCACAGACAGAAATGAGACTCATCTGTGAACATTTACTTATTTTAAGAGCAATTTGTCAAAAATGCATGTCAGTATTAATGAGTCGTTGCAGATTTCCCATATTACAGTGCAAGAAAAAAAAATCCTCCTAGTATTATTTTCTTAAAACAGTAATTTTTAATATATCTCAGTATTTTAGTAGGGCAGGTAAAAGTATTTAACGATATACAGGGTACCCGTTGAAATCCATTTCGACCCTAATAATTTCTGATTGACAAGAGCTATATCCATTAAAAAGGTGTCTAGTTATAGTAAAGATACCATGTGCTACACAATAAAGCCACTTAAAGAGTCACCTCACGTCAAAACTTGGAGCTCAAGTTCTTATCTCAGAAACGGTAAAAGATGAGAGAAAAAATTCAATTAAATAATTTTAAACATCATCAAATTAAGAAAAGAAATTTTCCGCACAATGATGTTGAAAATAGTAGACTTAATTGGTCTTAATAGTAGGTCTTTGCTTGATCTCGCTGAACAAAATTGCCCACTTGCCGGAATTGGGCTTCACCTATCTGTAATGCTAAATATGATACATTTTTTTTCTCACGATTAGGATCAGGTGGGGTGGAATGGGTATAAAAATAGGTATTTTTGAAATGATTATCAAACTATTCAATTTTGATATCCAACAAGTAAAAAACCTCAACTGAGTTTTTACATTTCAACAATACACTTCACATATCCATAGTTATTATTGCTGAAATAATTTTATTATTTAGTGAAAATGCTTTTATTTCAAAGTCTGTTTTTATACCCATTTCACCACATGAGCTGGGGTGAAATGGGTAGTATTGTTTTAAATTAAATTACAGAGTGAAAACAAGAATTTATCTATTATTTTTACAAAAATATGTTAATATAAGGGCAAAAATTATTGAACAATGTATTCTATAATTTCACTGCAATGAAAGGTATTATGTCCACGATTATAGAGGATTGGCTGACTTAGGTTTTGATGATCTGTTCTTCAATCTCCACTTTCCCATTATTGGGGAAGGTGAAAAAATTTCCCATCAAAGAATTTTTACAACATAAGCACAAGTATATAAAGATTCTAGAACTTGAGCAATAAAATACTTTTTAAATTTCTTAACACTGTATTTAACTATCACCCAATCTCCTGTAGATATTGCACTTGAACATAAGGTTAGTGGAATGGGAGTTGGATCAGACTGGTTTGCAATTTATTTAGTCAGCTCTGGCGTTTTCTAGTAGTTGCATGGTATGACTCGTATTAGGCGATTGGCAAATGATAATTCCATTATAGATAGCATGTTTTACAGTTTCATAGGTCAGCTGGCTTGCATGTCTTTTCAGATGCCTTGTAAAAAGTTTTAACCATTCTTTAAAAGATTGTCTTCCATCCAACCAGATTTAGTGCAATCATAAGCAACTCCATAACATAAAGATTTCAGAATGTATAAAATTTTTAATAAAATGAACAACTTACTTTAGAGAATAACTTTTAATGGGAAAAAATGTTAATTCCACAGTCTATGTCATTAAGCCTAATATTATACCCATTCCACCCCACTTAAAATTTTTTAACATATTTCTTAAAATCTATGGATTTTTTCTTTTCTGATTTTTTCAGTTGATAAAGGAGGCTTCCTTCAATGAAAATAACAGCAATAGAATGCAATCTAATTTCAAACAAAATCTTGAAAACAAAGTTTCAACGATAACAGTTAGTTTTGATTTTTACAATATAACTTAGAAGAAGGCTGCCACTAAACTGTCTCCATTCAGTTTTTTCTTGAACCAAAATAAAGTCGAAGTATTGTAAATAACATGAGTGTTTTCATTAAAAATAAATATTTTCTGTAACTCGAAAGATGACTAAACTACTCATTCCACCCCACATACCCATTCCACCCCACCTGACCCTACACATCTAGACACTCGACTGCACTTCACGTTGCACATTGTACAACATGGTAGGTAACACACTGGCATAAGCATACGTAATACGGTTTTAAAATTCCTGTAGTGTTGGTTGAGCTGTTGCCAAACTCGAGTATAATGTAACATTACCCCAAAAAAATTCTTAGGGTTCAAGTCAGGTGAACGTGAAGTCCATTCTACGCAACTACTATACTGGAAGACTTGTAACTGAAATGCATTTTCCGCCTACTATTTTCAATATTACGATGCGGGAATCTTTTCTTTCTGAATTTGATGCTGCTGAACAGCTTTGTAATTTACATTTCCCCCGTTTCTCTCACTGTTTCTGAGATAAGGACACTAACAATTAATGAAATTTACAACCACTGGCGCTGTTAACGAATTAATTGCATAGCGCATGGCAATTTGATTAACACCTACAACACACTTTTATGATTTTATGTCTCGCTGTTTGAAGTTTTTGGGATGGCAAAGGACTTTATTAGCTGGCTCCCTGTATTTTGGATGTATCTTTAAGTTTGTAAGAATGCATTTCTCAACTCCAGAGCTCGAATACGCTATCTTGCGGTGATTAACAATACTAAAGAAAAAGGTAAAACATTCCACTTATATGTGTTTTCTTTGGGGTGAATTACAGGCTTCAGACAGTTTTGTGGTGTAATGTAATTTCAGAAGAATAGAAAAGAAAACTTTCCACAAACACGATGAAAAATTTCTGCCATTCACTAAGCGTCAAGCAAGTTATAAGTTACGGCTTGTGTTTGTTTTACCTTTTTCATCCGCCATTAGACAGTGGCTGCAGCGGTCTCCTATAGTTTACTGGAGTTGCGATTAGGGTGTCGATATTTTTGTGTCAGTGAAGCACTCTGCAATATGTCCCAAACAAGGAACTAGTGTGCAATCTGAATTGCATTACACAAAAATGTCTATTTTTCATACTTCCGTGTGTAAAATATCTGTAATTGATTACAAGCGATTAAAATTTTCCACGTCGAGAATGAAAGCACATTTTCATACATTACACAAGACTGTAACCAAAAAAGTGATTTCAAACCTAAAGCTGATTGTGTACGATATTTTTAGCTGATTTCAGGAAAAAGTCAAAAATTCCATAACATACAAATTTTTCAGAAATATAAATTTAGATTTTCGTATAGCCGCATCATTAAATAGTGTTATATTTAATTTTATGAATGAGCATGTAGTGTCATAAATTGCCATTATTGCAAAAGCTGAAGATTTTCGTGTCCCGAGGAATTTTTTTTTAAAATTAGCAATTTTTAAGTTAATTACGTCTAAAAAAAAGTTTTTTTGAACGGAATTGTCCTAAAAATAACTAATTTGTAGAGTGAATACTTTAAAAATCTTCATTAATATTCACTAGTTATCATAACAGGAATTTCATAAGAATGAGGAACAAATAGAAATAATGGCTCACTTACTTTTCACAACCCGACCTCCTATACCCTTATTTAACATATTTGCTCTCTGCCCAACTACTTTTCAATTTTTGAGTAAAACTATCCTGCGCAGGATATTACACTTTTTACAAAGGTGTAGTATCTGTACATGGTTTATTTCTCGCCGTAGATAAGTGTGTATGATTTTATGGTTTGCATGTTTTTACCTATCTATTCTCAATGGCAACATGGCCTTGTCTGAACCACCCGATTTTTAAAATTATTTTTGCGGAGAACTTGTAGTGAAGCATGGGAAAAAAAAACAGATTTAGTATATATAAGATATATCGGTGTAAAATTTGATAACCGGGATGAATCATGGGTTCCACATAAAGTGCGTCACCCTTGTACAGAGAATTTGAAAAAGAGGTCACAAGACATGAAACAGTCTTTCCGTTTTGGAAAAGGCAAATTGAGCATCGAATTCAGGCTATGTTGAACAATTTTAAGTGTTCTAATTACTATAAAATAAGTTTGAATAGGTAGCATGCTATTTTGAATTGCTAGACAAATAAATTAGTTTGTGAATCAAACTTACAGGTTATTTAAAAAAGACTTCTTAAAATATGTAAAATAGGCTTTTTTGCCCGTCTGTTTCAGCCTATTTTGTGAAAAATCCTTTTCCGATTGAGAAAAATGGATGCTATGTTTGAAATCAGTGCACTAAGAAGTACATAAGTCTTTCAGTACCGTGTAATCAGTTTTTCAAGACCCGTTACATAAATTTGAGCATAATTTAATGTTATGTGTGATTTGTCTTTATAAATGATATCCGAGTGCATTTGTAGGATTCAACTGTTTCCATGCAACCAACGGGCCGTGAATTGAGTATTGTTGATGTAAAACTTTTTAATAATCAAACCTGATTCTGTATATTATGATTATCTACCTACAGTAAACACATGGGGAAAAGAAAGCAAACATTTAATAACTAACAAACCTTCCGAGAGTATGTAGTACGATTCTACATGTCCACATACTCTCGGAGATTGTAGTCTTAGACCCTATGTCAAAAACTTATTTCTCGGTTTATACGAAAGGATGGGAATGATCTAAAATTAAGCCATAACCATAACTGAGCCTACTCGTACATTGAGCGAGAGATTGACTTACCCTCATCCCCGTTGACGTCTACCGCCAGCCGGATTCTGGTCAACAGCTCCTCAAATTCAGTAGTACTCATGGTGTTAAAGACAGTCACTGAAATCCAAATGATAGGACTTAAAACATTTTTGTATGTTCACCAAACATACTCTTCAAAAGTGAAAATGAAACACCATGAAAGAAATCCTCTGTACACGCAACATTTTTAAGAGCAATAGTAGTGAGTGAGATAGACATGCAAATGATTAAAAATTGACGAAAATGATTAAAAATTAACCAGTTTATTCAGTTTCTAATGTACTCGCCTCGGACAACTATACAGTCCTGCAATCCGACAAGGCCTAAATAAGTTTATTGGTACTCTTTGACATCACATTTGCCAGACACATCCACTACTGTGCGTAGACCACCAATGATTTATGTTAGAGGCGTTCGGTTCGTGTCACGTCCAATGAGATTTCACAATTTCTCGACGGGATTCAGATCTAGTGAGACTTACGGCCAGGGAAGGATATTAAATCCGGTCTGGTTGTTTAGAGTTTGCTGTGCGACATGTGGTTTGGTATTGCCTTGCTGTGATGGGGGCGACCTGAAACAAGAGCAGAGAAACAGGTGCAGTGCAAGTTGTGGACGTGGCTGTCCGTTGTCATGCTGTCGTCAATGCACACCAGGGGCGTTCTGTGATCAAAAATTACACCAATTTTAATCTTGATGAATGGGGCAGGACTGGTGGAACACACGGTGAAATCGGCTGACTTAAAGTATTTACTGAGTCACAGTTGAATAGATTATTTCAGAAAAGGTTTAAGTCTAATGGTTTCCTGTAGGACTTATGCCCTTTCTGAAACAATATATTCAGTTATATCTGTCGACGGCCGTCATTTTTCCTCAAACAGAAACAAGGTTTATCTATGAGCGATTGCCGATGCCTTTCGATGGTACAGGTACGCTGACGATGACACCACGGCAAGCTTCTAGCCCAGTGCTGAGCAGTTAAAAGTTTCAAGATAGGCACCATCCAAATCAGTTTTTCTGGTGCCAATACCTTTCAGAAAAACTAACTCCTATAACAGCATCTCAAAAATCACATGAAAGTTAAAATTTGACTATCTTCTCTTCCAATGTATATCCTGCTCCCTACCATTTTTAATGGACAATTTATCTGTATCCCTACATTCTCTACTTGGGGCAAAGGGGAAAACAATTAAAATTTTCATTCTTCGTACTTTTTTAGAAGTCTAATTTTTGATATAAATAACCTCTGTTGGTTTTTATGCAAAGTTTGTGCATGATTTACTCTTCTGTGTGATTTGTCTTTTTTAATGATGTCCAATTGCATTTGGGGGATTCAACAGTTTTCATGCAACCAATAAGCCGCAAATTGAGTAATGTTTATATTGAACTTCTTAATCTTCTAAACCGAATCTGTGTATTGTGGCTATCTGCCTACATTAACCACATAAGGAAGAGAAAGCACTCCTTCAACTAATCCCAAATTCTGTGGGATAAACACATTGGGGAAAATGTGAATAAGATTTCAATCTCCAACAAACCCTCATAAAGTCTGATTCTACATGCCCACATACCCACTCTTTTCTCTGCACTTCATCGAGCAAACTAGTACCAAAAGCAAGATTCAAAATAGTATGTTTGACTTGTTGGAAAAATTTCTGAACATTTCATCCAAACATTTAAAACCTGAGCATTTTCCCCGATTTTACTTCAATACTTTTAAATTAAACTAAAGAAATAAGTACTGACACTCTAATATAATATTATATGGTCTGAATTAATTAAAAACTTTCATTACACTAAAACCTCGACAGTACAAGAAGGCAGAAATGCCGAATCATGATTTCGAGAGTCTTCTGTCAAGTAATTGCGCCGGGAGTTCATTTCCAAGAAGTAAATAAATAAATGAATAAAAAAAACATGCAATAGGGCTACAAGGTATAAAAAAGTAAAACTAATTTGGCACTAGTTCAACGCAAAAAAGAAACAATGAATAAAAATCTCAATTGTGAACACGAACCGATTTCCAAAACCACTATCGCATAAACGAAATCTTTTCACTCATACGACATACGAGTATAAAAATTGTTCATTTCTCCTTAATTCTGAAACATGTTCATCAATTTCTTTCTTTTTCTTTTTTACGGTATTTATTTCTACCAAAAGCGGAGCAACTTTTCCGATATGTTTTTTGTTTCTTTATTTTTATTTAAATTTCAATCTGTTGAAACTTTATATATTAAGTTACTTTAGTAGTAAAGCTATTCTAGATCTTCGGACATAATTTGTTTTTCGTTTTTACTAGTAATGAGAAACCAAGCAAGGCAATGTTGGTTGTCAAAGAAAATAAATAATAAATTTAGTTTTACAATTTTTTAAAAGTGACACCCACGCTTTTATGATATACTAGCAGTACCCGCACAGCGATGCCCGTGCTAAAAATTTAATGGAAGTCCGTTGAATAAAAAGAATTGACGCCCCCTCCGCCTCTGATGTAAAATGATCGTTTTTCTTCGTATAAAATGCTTACACACCTTTTCAAAAAAAAAAAAAAAAAAACTATTTAAGCTTTTTTGGAGCTTAAAACTTTTCGTTGAATCTTTAAATTAGATTTACAGTTGCTTTAAAACTCTATTTAGCGAGTGAAGCGGTTTTTACTGCAATTTAAAATATTTCGCCAAATAAACAAAAAAAAAAAAAAAAGACATCAAATAATATCTTTCAAATGTAAAAATAATTCTGCAGCTCTATTGTTTATCGCCAAACTTGCCCAGCAACCACGCTATCATAATCCATCTGTCTAACGAAAAAAAAAAAAACATCCCGTGGAACATTCAAAAATCATCGTCAGAAAAAAATGTCGTACATTTAACTCGGATAAAAACAAATCAAAAGTTTCTTTCTCTTTCAAAACAAATCGCCAAAACAATGAATTACATTAACGGTTGCCTTAAAACAATAATCCTAGACTGAACTGCTCAGCGCCTAACGTGTCAAGCGCCGACGCTAACGGAACCCAGCTTTTTTGCGAGCGAAGCGGATGTTCTTTCTTTGGCAATAATAAATGTTTCGCCAAACAAACTAAAAGGTATAAAATCACATTAACAGTAGCTTTTAAATCTACTGTCTAATATTAGGGGCTGCATTGTCCGTCTTTGCCCGGTCTACCTTGAAAACAAAAATTGTGTCAAGTGACAGATATTGAACAATTAATTAAAATAATAACTTAATAACTTATAGAATAACTTAAATAAAAGAAAAAAGAAACATCATGCAAAATTACCCTTCCAAACAATGACGACAGATATTTAAATACTTTTAAGAAATTAAAATTCGCAACTTCAGAGCTCGAATACGCTACCTTGAGGTGATTTACAAAACTGCCGAAAAACTAAAACATTGCGTTCCACGTGTTCATTTTGGGCAAAACAAACAGTTTATTATGTGCATTTTTTTATTTGCGTAATTCATCATTTGGAATCGTCATTAGCAACAGCGTAACATCAAAAATATCTGATATAAAGTGTGGGTACACATTTTATTTATCTTGTTCTGAGTGAATTTGAATAAATATCAGTTTTTCAATTTGATGAGAAAAAAAGCGGACTTAACAACATTGACTGGACACTAGGGCCATGCTGAAAAATTACTGCTTTTCCTTAACCTAATTCCACATAAATAATTGAAATAACCTTGTTACTATTCGGAACTCCAGCGCTCGAATACGCTACCTTGCGGTGATTTACAAAACTGCAAATGAAACTAAAACATTGCCACGTTGCGTTTCACGTGTGTCTGTTGACGTAAACACAGGCAGTTTGTTCTGAGTATTTATTAACGCAATCGATGTGTCTTAGTTTGCTTTCAGCTACAGAAATTAATTCGTCCCTTAGTAGTATTCTCGAGCTTCTCAAAATAATGTTAGTTTTCATTATTTCGTTAATAATTGGTGAAAGCGAAAATTCTGGATTAACAAACTTGGACAACGTTATACAAGGTAAAAAATTTTATTGTTTTGTATGAATTTGTAAGAATATGGGTTTTTTTTAATCTTTAATTAAACTTACCATATTTTACAGCAGTGTTTAGTTGGAATGGACGGTATGCAAAATATTTTCTTGAATATATTATCGTAGAACAAAATGAATAACCGAGAAAGAATTTACTTTATTCCTTTTATTCTCAGCTGAAAGGTTTCGCCAAATTTGTTTAGGGTTATAGTTTTAGTATAGTGCGAACAAAGTAGCCTTGGCGAGATTTCGCGTTTTTAGTTAAACCATTTTTAATTTTTATCATGAGTGGAATAAAATGGTAGTAAGATTACAGAATTCGATAAGTGAAAAGAAATAATGGTCAATCAACTGAAAAGAAAACTACCACCATATATCCGTGAGATTTTTGTTGATGATTTGCAGAACATGACACAATTAAATCGTAACTCAGAAATTAGAAAAATCGAAACAGAAAATTTTTAAATTAACCGATTCGGGAATTCGAGAGAAATAACTCAGCTACAAATGGAAAACAATAATCGCTAGCCAAGCAAGGCAAAAAAGTATCTTCTTTCGATAACAATTTGTAATGTCATATTGAATTTTCTAGCATTAATTGTTATCCTTGTCAGGCCACAATTATTATTTAGTTTTATCAAGAATTGATACATATCGAATTCAACATCGTGGAAATAGCTGCTTAGAACCACGAACTACGTAGTTTGTACTAATCTTTGACGTTTAGTAATGCTTCTTGAATTCTCATTTCTTTCTACGTGGGCCAGAATATCCACAAGACTTTGAAAATTAATTTAAAAAGAATAAAGCGAAAAAATCATACGTAGGAACAAAAATTACAACACTTTTAGCATTTTCTTCGTTACCATGTGCGTTTGTTTTAGTTTTTAAGTCCGCCATTAGACAGTGACTTCAGTGCCCCCTATAGTTCGTTGGAGTTGCGAATAGCATCCAACTGAAATGAACAGTATGCAAATAAATTTTCTTGAAAATATTTATCGCAGAACAGATTGAAAAATCCAGAAAGAACGTTAAGAATTTGAACAATAAAAAATAAAAGCTTGGAACTTTTATCGCTAAAATATCGCGCCTGTCATTATCGGTGGAAGAGTTTCGCCAAAAATCTGTTTATGGGGTTATTCGGAACTCCAGCGCTCGAATACGCTACTTTGCGGTGATTTACAAAACTGCCGATGGAACTAAAACATTGCCACGTTGCGTTCCACGTGTGTCTGTTGACGTAAACACAGGCAGTTTGTTCTGAGTATTTATTAACGCAATCGATGTGTCTTAGTCTGCTTTCAGCTACAGAAATTAATTCGTCCCTTAGTAGTATTCTCGAGCTTCTCAAAATAATGTTAGTTTTCATTATTTCGTTAATAATTGGTGAAAGCGAAAATTCTGGATTAACAAACTTGGACAACGTTATACAAGGTAAAAATTTTTATTGTTTTGTATGAATTTGTAAGAATATGGGTTTTTTTTAAATCTTTAATTAAACTTACCATATTTTACAGCAGTGTTTAGTTGGAATGGACGGTATGCAAAATATTTTCTTGAATGTATTATCGTAGAACAAAATGAATAACCGAGAAAGAATTTACTTTATTCCTTTTATTCTCAGCTGAAAGGTTTCGCCAAATTTGTATAGGGTTATAGTTTTAGTATAGTGCGAACAAAGTAGCCTTGGCGAGATTTCGCGTTTTTAGTTAAACCATTTTTAATTTTTATCATGAGTGGAATAAAATGGTAGTAAGATTACAGAATTCGATAAGTGAAAAGAAATAATGGTCAATCAACTGAAAAGAAAACTACCACCATATATCCGTGAGATTTTTGTTGATGATTTGCATAACATGACACAATTAAATCGTAACTCAGAAATTAGAAAAATCGAAACAGAAAATTTTTAAATTAACCGATTCGGGAATTCGAGAGAAATAACTCAGCTACAAATGGAAAACAATAATCGCTAGCCAAGCAAGGCAAAAAAGTATCTTCTTTCGATAACAATTTGTAATGTCATATTGAATTTTCCAGCATTAATTGTTATCCTTGTCAGGCCACAATTATTATTTAGTTTTATCAAGAATTGATACATATCGAATTCAACATCGTGGAAATAGCTGCTTAGAACTACGTAGTTTGCACTAATCTTTGACGTTTAGTAATGCTTCTTGAATTCTCATTTCTTTCTACGTGGGCCAGAATATCCACAAGACTTTGAAAATTAATTTAAAAAGAATAAAGCGAAAAAAACATACGTACGAACAAAAATTACAACACTTTTAGCATTTTCTTCGTTACCATGTGCGTTTGTTTTAGTTTTTAAGTCCGCCATTAGACAGTGACTTCAGTGCCCCCTATAGTTCGTTGGAGTTGCGAATAGCATCCAACTGAAATGAACAGTATGCAAATAAATTTTCTTGAAAATATTTATCGCAGAACAGATTGAAAAATCCAGAAAGAACGTTAAGAATTTGAACAATAAAAAATAAAAGCTTGGAACTTTTATCGCTAAAATATCGCGCCTGTCATTATCGGTGGAAGAGTTTCGCCAAAAATCTGTTTATGGGGTTATTCGGAACTCCAGCGCTCGAATACGCTACCTTGCGGTGATTTACAAAACTGCCGATGGAACTAAAACATTGCCACGTTGCGTTCCACGTGTGTCTGTTGACGTAAACACAGGCAGTTTGTTCTGAGTATTTATTAACGCAATCGATGTGTCTTAGTCTGCTTTCAGCTACTGAAATTAATTCGTCCCTTAGTAGTATTCTCGAGCTTCTCAAAATAATGTTAGTTTTCATTATTTCGTTAATAATTGGTGAAAGCGAAAATTCTGGATTAACAAACTTGGATAACGTTACACCAGGTAAATTTTTTTATTGTTTTGTATGAATTTGTAAGAATATGAGTTTTTTTTAATCTTAAATTAATTTAACTAATCATACTTTACAGCAGCATTTAGTTGGAATGGACAGTATGCAAAATATTTTCTTGAATTTATTATCGTAGAACAAAATGAAAAATGTTTAACCGAGAAATAATTTACTTTATTCCTTTTATTCTCAGCTGAAAGGTTTCGCCAAATTTGTTTAGGGTTATAGTTTTAGTATTGTGCGAGCAAAGTAGCCTTGGCGAGATTTCGCGTTTTTAGTTAAACCATTTTTAATTTTTATCATGAGTGAAATAAAATGATAGTAAGATTACAGAATTCGATAAGTAAAAAGAAATAATAGTCAATCAACTGAAAAGAAAACTACCACCATATATAAACTGTGAGTACACATTTTATTTATTTTGTTCTGAGTGAATTTGAATAAATATCAGTTTTTCAGTTCAATGAAAAAAAAAAAAAAAAAACGAACTTAACAACATTGACTGGACACTTTTCCTTAACCTAATTCCACATAATGATTTAAATAACCTTTGTTACTACAGTATCCTACTGAAATAGACAGTATGCAAATAAATTTTCTTGAAAATATTTATCGCAGAACAGATTGAAAAATCCAGAAAGAACGTTAAGAATTTGAACAATGAAAAATAAAAGTTCGCCAAAAATCTGTTGATAGGGTTATGGTTTTAAAATTGTGTGAAAGAATAATGTATCTTGACAAGATTTCGCATATCAGGTAAATCATTTGCATGGCGAATGAATTAAATGCATGATTTCTTTGGATATCCAATCATATAGTCATAGAAATAAATTATCTAGTGTTAAATGTTACTCTTGACAGTCTGCCACGTATGTGCACTATGTGACAAAAATATCAACAAATGCCGGAAATGTCACGAAACTAAACTTAATATGTACTAATGTATAGAAAAAACGGTACAAAATGAAAATGCCGTTCGAAGCGAACCAAGAATTTATGAATTCCGAATTCAACATCGTGAAAATGGCTGCTTCAGAACAACTTACTGTGTGTTCTGCATTAATTGTTTACTTTCGTAATACTTTTTGGTTTCTAATCTCTTTCTATATGGGTCAGAATAACCAAAAGACTTTGAAAAATCTTTTCAAATGTATAAAACGAAAAAATCATACATAACAACAAAAATCACAACACTTTTAGCATTTTCTTCGTTACCACATGCGTTTGTTTTAGTTTTTAAGTCGGCCATTAGACAGTGACTGCAGTGCCCCTTATAGTTCGTTGGAGTTGCGAATGGTTTTAGTATTGTGTGAAAAAATAATTTATCTTGACAAGATTTCGCATATCAGTTAAATCATTTCCATGACAAATGAATTAAATGCATGATGATTTCTTTTGATATCCAATCATATAGTCATAGAAATATATTATCTAAGAGTTAAATGTTACTCTTGGCAGTCTATCACGTAATTTCTGTCATTTCCTAAGTTTAGAAGCAATTTATACGTTACGGCGTGCGTTTGTTTTAGTTTTTCATCCGCCATTAGACAGTGACTGCAGCGTCCCCTATAGTTTGTTGGAGTTGCGAATGCGAAAGATGGATTTTAAAAGCGTAACCATGGAAACATGAAATAAAATAAGTTTAAGCAAGGCTGCACTTGATACGTGTTTCTATCAGGCTTAGTCATTTCAATAAAAGTTGTAGTGTGAAATCAATCAATCAAACAAAAAATCTGGTCAGACTCCAGCGGATCCATAGACTAATAATAAGAGTAGACCGAGCTATGGCAACCCTTTTGCTGCTCATAAACCAAACCATGTGACTGGTGGATATCCTAGCAACAGCGGGCGTTAATCGTAGCAGACGATCAACGCTAACGCGAAATAAAATAAATAGAATTGATGGAACACGGAAGAATGATCTTTTATGGAGTCCGATTTGTAAATTTGTTATTCTAAGGTGTAAATATTTTGTTAATGTAGTGAGTTTTTCGTTTATATAGTATTGTGTGTAGCTTTAGTGTTGTTGTTGATTCAGTAAACACTATCATCTGACTCCATATTATTTATTAATCTTACAATGATACACACCAAATCAAACGCGTCTGTTCGATCGCCGAATTGTTTTCGTTCCACTCCTGCTCTCCGCTCGAGTTGAGTTGCTCGCTCGCAGGAATCAGTGACTTCACTTCACTACACACTCCCTCCCTAGAGAAAAAAAAAATCATAATCCTTTAAATGAGGGGGGAGCCTGACAATCCTTCCGCTGCGTATGGTATGAGTGCGATTGCAAAACGGTGGTGAAATTTCCTCTCGAAATGCACCTTGGGTGGGTTGATCCGTGAAATCCCTGTGTCTTTGGTTTTCGAGGGGTTTCTCGTCGTTGTCCTTTACGATAAAGCATGGTTTCAGTCGATCAATTGAAATTCTTTTGACAGTTCCATTGATTTCAATGTCAAAATACTTTGGTGACCGATGTTTCACAACATGAGGCCCAAGATAAACTGGTTGCAAAGATGAAGTGACGGCATTATTGTAGACGAAAACGTGTGAGCAATTCAAAAGCTGTTTTGAAACGAACACGTTCGTATTACCATGGGTAGTCGTTGCAGAAGGTTTTAGGTTGCGGATAATACTTTGTAGCCTTTGTACAAACTTTGAATGCGTGACAGTAGGAATGGTGTCAACAAACTCTCCGGGTAAACGTAGAGGACTTCCGTAAAGGAGCTCGGCCGAAGAGTATCCTATGTCTTCTTTCAGTGCAGAACGCAATCCGAGGAGAACCAAAGGTAAAGCGTCAACCCAAGATTTGCTTTGTTGTAAATGACATCTCAAGCTTGCCTTAATAGTCCTGTGTTGTCGCTCAAGCAGTCCGTTCGATTGTGGGTGGTAGGCTGTGGTTCTGGATTTTTGAAACCCGAAGTATTTACTCAAAGATGAGAAGATTTGACTTTCGAACTGACGTCCTTGGTCAGACGTAATACGTTGCGGTATTCCAAAGCGTGAAATCCAGGTTGAGATCATGCCTGTTGCAACTGTTTCTGCTGATTGATCTGCCATAGAAACAGCTTCAACCCATCTCGAAAAACGATCAATCATCGTTAGTAAGTATCTAAAACCTTGACATGGTGGCAGAGGTCCAACGATATCAATGTGAACGTGCTGGAAACGTTCGGTAGGAACCTTGAAGTCCATAAGAGCTGATTTGGTATGTCTTTGTACCTTGGATTTTTGGCATTCCACGCATTCCCTGCACCATAACTGACAATCTTTATTGATATTTGGCCATATGAATCTTTTTGTAATTAATTTTCTTGTGCTTCTAATCCCTGTATGAGATAGGTTATGAATAGAAGAAAATAACTGTCGTCGGAAGTTTGGAGGGATGTAGGGTCGATTACTCTTGGTGGAGACATCACAATAAATGGATTCGTCAGTTTCTGGAATGGATATTTTAACCATTCTCAGCCTTGGGTTATTCTTCAAAATTGTTAAATCGTGATCATCTTGAAGTTTTGCAATAGCTGCGTAATCGATTGGAGATGGTGCGGATATTGTATCAATTCTGGAAAGGATATCAGCAATAATGTTTTCTTCTCCTTTGATGTAGCGAATATCCGTTGAAAATTGAGCAATATAACTCAATTGTCTTGCTTGTCTGGGAGAGGCTTTGTCCAAGTCTTGTCGAAAAGCGTATGTGAGGGGTTCGTGGTCCGTATAGATTTCGAAAGGCCTTCCCTCTAGTAAGTATCTAAAATGCTTAACTGCACTGTAAATGGCCAGAAGTTCACGATCGTACGTGCTGTATTTCCTCTGTGCCGGGGATAGAGTTCTTGAAAAGAAACTAAGATGTTTTTTTAATCCAGCGATTTCTTGTTGAAGGACGGCTCCGATGCTTATGTCTGAAGCGTCCGTTACCAAACTCAGTTGAGCCTCTGGATCTGGATGTGATAAGAGAGTCACCGAACATAAGGCATTCTTGAGCCTGGAAAACGATTCACGACTTTCGTCAGTCCACTGAAGAGGTTTGGTGCTATTCTTTTTATGGCCAGCAAGTAACTTGGTGAGTGGTTGCCGTATGCCAGCGCATTTAGGAATGAATCTGTGGTAAAAATTTACCATTCCTAGGAACCGTCTCAGGCTAGTGGCAGAGCTAGGTTCGGGATAATTTTTAATGACATCGACTTTGGATGTACAAGGCTTCATTCCCTCGGAGCTGATTTCATATCCGAGAAATTGGATGTGTGTTACACCAAATATAGATTTAGAAAGGTTAATGCGTAGACCATACTCGTTCAGTCGCTCGAAGAGAAGGAACAGATGTTTTTGATGTGTCTCTTCATCCTTCGAAGCAATCAATATGTCATCTAAATAACAGAAAAGAAAGTCTAATCCCTGCAACACAGTGTTTATCAGACGTTGGAAAGTCTGTGCTGCATTGCAAAGGCCATACGGCATGAAGGGGAACTCGAATAGCCCAAAAGGCGTGGTTATGGCGGTCTTTGGGATGTCCGCTTCATGCACCGGCATTTGCTGGTACGCTCGCAGTAAGTCAATGGATGAAAAAATCTTAGCTCCATGCAGTATATAGCTACAATCCGTTAGAAATGGTATCGGATAACGATCTGGAACCGTAACGTTGTTATCGGCCCTGTAGTCCCCGCAAGGTCTCCAATCACCTGATTTTTTCTGGGTTAGGTGTAGTGGGCTGGCCCAACTGCTCTTGGAAGGGCGGCACAAACCTTGCTGTAGCATGTAGTCAAACTCTTTTCGAGCGGCCTTTAATTTTTCTGTGGAAAGTCTGCGCGCTTTACTATATACCGGTGGTCCCTGTGTGGTGATGAAATGTTCAATATTATGATTTACAATTTTAGTATTTACAATATTAGGTCTTAGCAGATCAGGGAATTTTGAGACTATGTACATATATGGCTGTTGCGTTTCTATTTCGGTGATGACTGGTCTTCTCGTTGAAAAAAACGTTCCCTTTGTTGATAGTTTTGTATTTCCATCTATTAGCATTTGATTTTTGCTGTCGATTAAAAGGTTGAAGTTTGCCAGAAAATCTATCCCGATGATTGGCTTGTCGACATCGGCTATTATGAACGGCCATACAAAGTCTCGTCTGAGGCCAAGATCGAGTCGTAACAGTTTCTGCCCAAAAGTTTTAATTTTCGAATGGTTTGCTGCAAATAGTTCAAACTTATGTACATTTTTTCTTTCCGAGAGCATTGGAGGAATTACAGAAATCTCCGCCCCTGAATCTACCAGGAAAAGGGCTGCTGATGCTTTGTCACTAATGAAGAGGCGACTCAGCTCCGCCCCTAGGCTCCCTGTCGCCGTGGAAAGCCGGGGTATCAGTTTTCCTGCACGTCGGGGCCCTCACGCCGTAGTTGAAGAGACATACTGCATGGTTGTAAGCATTTATACGCTTTATCACCAAACTTTGAATGGAAGTAGCATATTCCGTGCTGATCGGAGGGTTTGCGGCTGCCAGATTTGCTGTGGCTCTTCCCACTATGCTGACGACGAGCTGAGGAACTTCCCCTTTTGTTTAAATTTTCCACCAGTATTCGGAGATCTGTTATCTGTTTTTGGAGGGATTCCAAAGTAACCATCGACACATTAGTATGTGACACAGAAGCCAAATTGTAATTATTGGGTGATCGAAGGTCCCAAATTTTATCAGCCATGGTGGCCAGTTTATTTAAATCATCGTTGCTGACTGATAGAATGCTGCGCATGTCCATTGGGAGGCGTTGCAAAAACAAGGTTTTTAGAAAATTTTCACTAACCTTTTGGTCGGCAAGATTTCTCATTTCACAGAGTAAAATTGAAGGTTTACGATCCCCAAGTTCAATTTGGGTCAACAATTTTTGTGTCCTTTGGGATTCACTGTCTGCGAAAGTCGAAATCAGGCGATCTTTTATTGCGTCATAGTTGTTGTTGGGTGGTGGGGTAACTAAAATGTCCGTAACTTGCGCTAGGATTTCCGCCTCTATGGAACTGACGACTAGGTCGAATTTTGTTTCGTCACTTGTGATTTTTGCACGGCGGAACTGTGCTTCTAACTGCAGAAACCAAATCCTGGGATCAGGCTTCCAAAACGGTGGAACTTTCACTCCAACATGACCCACAAAGCAGGCTTGCTCAGTGCTTTCGGTTTCAGAAAGAACGTCCGTTGAAACGCTTTGTTTCGGAATTTCTTTATCAGTACTCATTTTCAATGCACAAAATAGTCCGGAGGTCACCACTGTAGCTTTAGTGTTGTTGTTGATTCAGTAAACACTATCATCTGACTCCATATTATTCATTAATCTTACAATGATACACACCAAATCAAACGCTTCTGTTCGATCGCTGAATTGTTTTCGTTCCACTCCTGCTCTCTGCTCGAGTTGAGTTGCTCGCTCGCAGGAATCAGTGACTTCACTTCACTACATGTGCATTTTCTTAGTCAACTTCAATAACTCTCTAAGCAATGAAAGATGCAAGCGACCAAGAAGAATCAGCAAACGGTAAGATTTTTACCTACAGTTTCAATTTAAGATACCGATTAGTACATTTTTGCGTTAACGCAAAACGTTTACGCCATTTCGTTCACGCCAACGCTGACAGCTCCAAATGAAATAAAAGTTACCGAAAACTGATCAAAAACTATTACTAATGTCAAAATAATGCATAACTAAAAGAAAAACAGTTCAATCTCTGCACCTGGAAGTTTTTTTTAATGAAAACACATTGTCTTAAAATACATGTCGAGTGCCAAACTATAGATAATGCTGCCATCTAGCAACCATGCTGCCAAAGTCTTCGCCAAGCCCTTCCACTAGTCACATGATACATCTATGAACCAATTTTCTTCATCAGCAAGAATGAGAAAGCTCGGTCTACTCTTATTATTAGTCTATGAGCGGATCTGTTGAATTTTTTTGTTAACTTTTAACTGTATAAAAATCAGATTATTTTATTTTTAAAGTGAGAATTTAAAATTGAGTTATAAAGTGCTCAAGTTAAATTAAAGGTGGAGTTATTTCTCTCAAGAAAAGTGTTTGAAAAGATATTTTAGGCAAAAAGTAAATAAATGTGAAATTTTGTTTAAAAAAAAAAAAAAAAGTTTCAAAGCAAAATCCCATGAACATGAGCTGAGGAAGATAATTAACTCTCCTACTAATTAAATCAATGTAAAATTAATTTAATGAAAAAGTTTGTTAATTTATTCCAATTTTAGCAGTGAAACATTCTCAAAATTATTACATTAATTTAACTTTAAAGCTTCAGTAAATATAAATAGTGGTTAGTAATATTGAATATTGATCATTTCTTATTTATTATTTATGCATTAAATAACTATTTCAAACAAGCTCAAAAAGAAGTTTGCTGCTTGGAAAAGCATGTTAATGAAATGTTTTTGTTATGCTGTTTTTCTCTTTCGTTTCTTTTTCTTTTTTTGGATTTAGTTTCTGCTTTCAATTAATAAAAGAACTCATTCGAAAACGTTGTTCTGAATGAAATTATGCGTAATATAAAATCAAACATCACATTTTATGCACAAGACCATAATGTCTATTAAACGTATGAACTATGCTCAATAAATTGTATCAAAGAAAGTATTTTTTTAGTTTTATTATGCAAGAATTAGTTAATGCTCCTCTTCAAACACAATTAATGCACATATATTAATTGAAACATTCAAATACCTTGTAGTATTTTTTACTTTGAGAAGTTTAACTCAAAATTAGTTATTTTTAAAAGTTATTTATTAATTCTGAAAATGATGAATAAAACACAGTCACTCAATCCTATATCTTCATTTCTTACACAAAAGGAAATAATAAAATGCATAACGATGCAATGATTTTAAAAGAAAAAAAATGTGGAAAACATCTCTGAAATAAAATTTTAGACATAAAACTGAATATTAGTATATCTTAATGATCAGAATGCATTACAATTCATATCATAAAGGCATACGTTGTACGTTAAAGATGAAAAAAATTAAATCACTTAAAAGTAAAAAAAAGAAAACTAATTTGAATTCTGAAATTTTGAATTCAAATTATGTTTTTCGCAATCACGAACTACGACAGGACCCTTATCATTCCAGTTATTGTTTCTAGAAACGGCTCTGTCCCCCCAAGCCTGCCCTTCCTCCAGGGCGGTTACGTGTGCATAATTGTGTGTGTGTGTGTGTAGGCTTGTGTGTGTACGTAGACCTGTGTGTATGCAGGTAGGCGTGTGCGAGTGTATGTGTGTGAAGTAGTGTGTGTGCAGTCGTGTGTGTGTACGTGTGTGAAGTCATGTGTGTGAGCGTGCGTGTGTGTAGGACATGGACGCCTCCGACCAGGAGAAGCGGATAGCTCAGAAACGGAGGAGCCGCGCCTGCAGAGGACGGTGGTGCTGCAGAGGCCCCTGGTCCAAGCTGAAAAATGAACCAAACGCCGAGGACGGTCAAGTAAAGACAATAAGCAATCGTGATTGCTCAAAAAAAAAAAAAAATACATTGGAACAATAATGAATTCACCCAGGAAAACATGCCAATAGAAATTTCGAAAAATCAAAAGATGGCAACTTTTTGCAAAAGATTTTTATAAACCTACTTTTCAATATTTAGAAAAACCATTTTAAAAAATTCCTCCAAATTTTGTTTCAATTAAATTTTTGCTTGGTAAAAAAATATAATATAATAATAATAATAACAAGAATAAAAAATAAATACCTGTTAAAAATGTAAATGGTATTCAAATGCTTAAGTACTATGAAGAAATTTAATTCAAAAAAAGCATCATTGTTGCAAAAATTAGCCGAAGAATTAACGTGAAAACATTCGGCGCGTTTTGAAAATTTTCGCCAAACTAGTCAAACGTCACCGAAAACAATGCGGTTGAAGTGTTTACTTTTTAAGCAAGACAAGTGTTTCGACGAGAATCGTTAAATTGAAAAATAATCTGCCAAGTAAATACATTAATTTATTAAAAATCAATAAAAATTCAATCAAAATGTTGTAGAGCACACAATGGCAGTTGCAATTTTAGCAATAGAATTTTTTTCGCCAATTTGGCATGTTTCACGTCGTGATAATCCCCTCCAAATCTTAATGTGAATATTAAAAGGCAAGAAATGTAATCTTGGCGATTATTTTTCATTTTATTTGCTGTCCCCGTGTTTCGTCTTTTGGTTTCAATAAAATGAAGCTTTTATTGTTGTCTAATATAGTTTTTTACCGGATTATTTCACCTTTTATGGAAACTTTACTGTCGTTTCGTGGCTTGTTTACTTTATTGGAAAGATTATTTTAACTTTCATTAAAATATATATGTAATATATAAACTTTTGTTACTTTATGTAACTTTGGATGCTTTTTGATTACCTAATTAATTTAATAGGTGAAACCGTACATTATTTTGTCTTTTTTGTCGATTTTAAAACAAAACAAAGTTAAATTATTCACCACATAAAAACGAGCATTTAAATGACATGAAAAATCTCATTTACGCCAAACCAATTTTAAATTATCCTTTATCGTGTAGCATAATCAGCTGATTAAATAAATCGGGTCACAAATAAAAATTGAAAGGCTCTGTAAATTTGTGCAATAAGTGAGGTACCTAGAACGGAAAAATATCGTAGGAGAAAATGTATTGCATTCTTACCGATGTAGTCAAAATCAAACGATTATTGTCGAAATCTTAACTATTGCGCCATTAAATATCTACTTCAGATATGCAATAAAATACTATACAATTTGTAAGCAACAAGGGATCCTTTCTGGACATTTTTTTTTTTTGAAATTCAGATAAAGAGTAATGTGTAAACCTTTTACAAAATTTACTCACATTATATATCTCAAAATTTTTTGTCGTAATCCCGGTAAACGTAAATACTATTTATTCACTTTCATTAAATAAAAGATATTAGGCTTCAGGGATGAATTCGTACATTTTGCAAGTAGCGAACATTAATGAGAAATAACTGAATCCTGAGTTGAGACCAGCTTTTACTGAAAAAGGAATTCATTTTCCCTGAAAAGCAGAACTGATACGGCGTTACGACATCAATTCACCCTGTTCTACGCATCAGTTCACCATATCAATGAAATTTTACTTTAAAGATTGACACAACATCCCCTTTTACTGCAGAAATAATTTGTTAACTAATATAAACAAAGTTTCCTCCGGTTATACTACAGCGCTCTCTTGCGGGCAAGTCGGCGCCTTTGATCTTTTGGGAAATGACTGAGCCGGATAAGACGCGTAGCGAGTGAAGCCTTGGTTTAAGAAACCAGATGTAAAATAAGAAAATATACAATGGATTCAAAAAGCGTAACTATGGAAACGCGAAAATAAAATGGTTGACAACCTGAATCAAAATGACATATTTCGAAATTGATTTAAAAATGCTTGTAACTTTTTTTCCTTTGAAGATAGAAGCTAATTTTTCTGACCACAAGTCGAGATATTTCTGGAGTAAAAAATCTAGCTTTTTCCAATGCTGTCAAAAAAAAAAAAAAAAAAAAAAAAAAAAAAAAAAAAAAAAAAAAACTGTGAGACAATTCTTTTACTTTTTATTGATAGATTTAATGAAGAAAGTAGTGCCTAAATTTCAACTAAGCCTAAAAAAGTTCGAGCTAAAAACGCAAATTACTCCCGCCGTAATTAAGTTAGAGCATTGAAATAAATTGTTTAGAACAGAAAATTCTACCCTTTTTAACGATATAAAATATTAATATGTGCAAGTAATTTTTCACCCCTTTAATAGCCAATAATAGGCAATTTACGTGAAATTTGGGCCTAAATTTGATTTAAAAAAGAACTATTTATCGGATTTTTTCGAATTATTATAGTCTATGTTACTCAGCAAGAAAGCACCTTTCATATAGTGAAAGAATTTTCAAATAGGTGCAATGGTTTCGGAGATTACCTCGAACATATAAACATACAAAAATCCGCCCTCTCTCTTTATAATATTAGTAAAGATAGTTACCTCTATTGATCATTTAGTAACTGAATGTTCATAAATTAGATGAAAAAAGCAATGTAAAGATGTGAAGCGCATATGTTTCGAGGTTATAAGAAACCCATTTTCAAAAAGAAATCGTTCTTAAAGATTGTTACGGCACAAAGTTATAAGAGTTTGTTTCTTAACCAGTCATAGTTTATGAAAAGGAGGTGTTGATGGTTTTGCATTTAATGTTTAATTGTATTAAAATTGAATTTTTTTCTTTTTAGTTTTTAAGTAAATAAGAAATAATTTTGAGCGAAACATATAAAGTCCAGTCATATAATACAGAAAAATTGGCTAAAATCGCAAAGCACGATATAGTTCTGATTTTTTAATATATGGTTCTAAGTCAGTTAAAGTAGTGTAAACCTAAGTTTGCAGTTTTCAAAAACCTGTGCTTACTGCGTAATTCGCGAAAAACGGAGAAATTTTCGGATTTTTTTAGTTTTTCCTTTCTAAATCCTAAACTGTACTTGTTTTAAAGTTCATTAAATGTTAAACAATTTAAGCTTAATTGGCGCTATGTACGACCAAAAGTTTAGAATCTATCGTGTTTCAAAAACTGGCCATTTTTGGCAAAAAATAAAAAAAAAGAAAATTTAATTGGCTTTTATTTAAGCCGAAAACGAAGTCTTTAGATTCAATAGTTCTTTTACAAATTTGATTTTTGAACAACTGAGACAAAACACTTTTCAAGACAATATGGAAGGTAGTATTCTAAAAGATAGGGCAAAGTATAAAATAACAAGGCTCTAATGTGTGTTTATATAGGTTACCTGTGCTTGGCAAACACGCCGGTTATGAAGGAAAAAAAAAGGCTTATAGTTGACAGCTTTATGCTGATAACGGAAACATTCCTCCCCCTAAGTATCTATACCTTTCTTATTGATGAATTTTCCGTCGCAATTTTGTTTTTCGACTGGAAAGTTACCAACCGAGTTCTATTTTGAATGGAGAATATTTTTGATATCAGACGAATTTGTAGTCTGTTCAATTATCCGATGACAGACGAGTAGAGAGACAAAGAATAAATGAAAATAAGAGTTCACACATTCCTTTTGCAAGAGAAAATGAAACTGTCCAGGCTAATTATATCAAACGCAAAGATTCAGCGGGCAACCTAGAATGAAAAGGGTCTTCCTGTACACTTTGGATGCAATATTATCAAATGACTGTAGATATTGGAAAAGTCATTCAAGCAGACAGAATGGAAAATAACGATACACCTGGAAACATGAACCAAAATGCTCCTATTCTTTCACTTAGCACAGCAGGTCTCATTTTCTACGCGAAAAATGTTCACCTATACAGTGTTTCTGAATTCTTGGGCAAATCTTTAAGGGGGGATAGTACACATCTGGACAAACAATATAATAGCAAAAATAAGGGTCCCAAACATCTTCCGAAAGAGATAGGCGCCATTAAAGTTTAGGGTCCAAAATTTTAAATGATCATAAAAAACGGAGAAATTATTCGATTCGTTTGAGAATTTCGCTAAAATTCTTCTTTTCATCAGTATGTTCTCGAAGATGAATTTTGAAGATGTAGTTTAAAAATGCCGATAGATGGCGCCTTCGACTTTGGAGCAACAAACCAATATTTTTTACTGCTATTTTTGAATCTCATTAAAGTTTTCCAATGCTTGGACTTAAGTCGCCAATGCGAAATATAGTTCAACGTACATTCAAATTATTGAGCCTGCTCAAATTGAAAAATTTAAACAAAATATTGAATTGAATATTTAAAACTTTTTCGTTGCGAATCACTTTTGACATGCATTGAGCTATACCATTTGCACGCCCCTCCCCTCCAGGAAAGTTTTGAATTAGAGAATTAATTGTATTTATTATATTTGGAAATGGTTTTTGTTGTTTTTCAATCCTTTGCACCCCCCCCCCCCCCCCAATTTTAACAATACATCGAAAATATCGATATTTGGAGAGCGATAAATCACGGTATTAAAATTCTGATATCGTCCAGTCCTAGTATAAACCTGCTGCAGGCGAGTGAGGTCGATGCTGCGTAGCAATAAAAAGTGTATCTTGAAAAAAAAAAAAAAAAACAAGCAACGATGTCGAAGATTTTTACATGCGGCAACAAGATTAAATACATTGTAGTTAATTTTACGTTTTTCACTTGATTTTTAAAAGTATATAAGTACTCCTTGAAATCCTTCTACGCCCCCCTCAGGGGGGGGGACGCCCTCCAGGTTAAGAACCCGCTGTTTTAAATGGCATTGAGTTTCAATCAATACATTAAAATCAGTACTTAAAAAACATCCGACCTGTTTTCAATCCTCTTTAAAAAAATTTTAACCAAAGAGAAATTTTAAATCTTGTATTGAAGCAAGATAATCAGTTTCTTTCCTCAATAGATGGTTAACTTCTTCAGATTGAGTTTTACATTTGCTGCCCTAACATCCCAATCACCTTCATCACTTACAACTTCCGATGGTAAATTTCCCAACCACTAGGTGCGTTTAATTTCGTTTAAACAAAGCTAGCATATTTTGAGGCAAAAGATCGCAGGAAATTTTTTTAATTTTACGTGTAGATTTTAAACATTGATTATCTCCGCAGTAGTATTGTGCGAGTATATTATTTTTAATTAATTTTCATTTATTCTGTATTGCTCATCCCCCCCTCCCTCAGATTGTAAATAAAATAATGCGAATCATAAGTATGGGTGAATATACGCTATTTGAATTTTGTCGTCGCATAGAAATTTTTTAGCTAAAGCAAATTAAATTATTGTTATCCTGTGCTTAATTAGCAAGGAATATTGTCTTTTATTTGGCCGACACACAGTCAATTCCCTATAACTGTTTTGTTTTAGCATTAATAGATTAAAATAGTTATAAATGTATACTCTCCTGGCTTGCCTTTTTTCTACTTTTTACAAACACGTTCAACGTGCTTTTTTGAATAACCTGACATAATGTATTATACCATAATCATACATCTTATTAAATATCAGAGCATATTTTATCAAAACACATTGAAAAAATATTTATTAATATTAAAAAAAGAGAAAATTATGTCACGGAATAATGATGTTACCCCCACCTGGCGAAATTGAAAGACTGAGATTCAACATTTAATCTGCTAAAGGATCTTCATGACAACGAATAATCCGCGTAATACAGACTAAAGTTAAATGCAAGCAAACTGGGTTGAGCAAAATTCAAATAATATTGCATCACTTTTCTTTGCACTGCCACAAAGCGTGCTTGTACCAGTCGTTGCTGTATTTCCGCTCGTAAGTGTATGTTTTTATATTTTATCATTACCTAAATGTACGTTTGTACAATGCAATGTTTAATGTGTGTAAACAACACGGATTGCGTTTAAGTTCTAGTAAAAAGAACGCTTGATGTTGTTTTTACGGGTTATGTGTGATTTTGTCACTTCTCTGACGTCAATCCTCTGGCATTTTATGTGCCACTAGAAATACATATTCAACTTACGATTAAAACACTACATTTTTTTTCGTTCCAGTTGCTCGTTCGAACTTATATCATGAAAAACAGTTGAAAAAAGTAAACAGGGAAAATTAGACAGGGAAAAAAACCTGAAAGACTAATTTACCAAAGAATTAAAAATGATCCGAATAAAATTTCTAAATAAAAAGAAAAAAAAAAAAGCTTAACTATTTGCTGAAAAATTAAAATGAACAAAAACTAAGAGTAAACCATAGCGCATTCGGCCAATAGGGTCACTCTCCTGATAACATTTTACTCTGGTGCCTATAAAACTCAAAAAATTAAAAAAATCTTCTAGCCTTCATGTTTACAAACTCAAATATAACGGCAACTAGTGAAGTAATGAATATTAAACTGAACAATAAACTTTTTCTTTGGGCACGTAAAAAATTCCTTCACCATATATTCACCCGTATATATTCAACACCATATAAAAACATATTGCCTGCTCTTCAGTTCATGAACGAGGGGTTCTCTAAAATCCATATTGTTTTAAAAATAATTCGCCCACCGTTCTAGGTCTGAACCCTGATTGAAAGAGTCGAGCTTCATGGGTTTTGGATCGTATTTAAGAATTAAAAATATCTGCGATGTTGAATCTTTTTCTGATATAAAATCAGTAACGTCAAGATTCTTGGTTTACAATCAAATAGACCATTTTGAATTTTTACTGCAAAATTGGTCTTGTAATTATTTTAAGCTACATTGGAGTAAATAATAATAGGATATTGAAAAAACGAAGCGTTATGACTTAAGGTTAATATGACGAACGCGTCGATAGCCTTTAATTGCATAAAGCTATCTGCTGAATAATAAATGTTATAGTTTTGGGGGAAATCTAACGTCTATTCTTATGTATTTATAGTTTGTGCTAAAAAGATGAAAGTAAATTGATTCTATTTTATTTTCCTTTAGCTAGTGAACAATTAAATGGAGTCATTACTTTAAAGCTTTAATGGAGCTTACTATGACAATCCCCCCCCCCCACACAAACACATTAGATTTGGTTGATCTATGCAAAAAGAAGACGCATGTTATTTGTTAGGAAGTCTAATTTTAACACTTCCTAACAAGTAACATACAACACTTACTAACTAATAACAACACAGTATTTTATAACAAGTAACATGCAACACTTATTAACAACAAGTGCCATAAATACAATTAAAATTCATTTAAATACCTTCAAATGTGAAACACAGAATGGCCTGAAGTAAAATTCGTAAAAATCTCAAAAGTCTCTGCTGCTTAAAATAAAAATCATACAACTAGTTCTGAAGAAAACGAATTGTAATTTACTAACGTATTTTGTTTGCCTATGCGCAGAAGCTAATCGAGTGCCCGGATCTATGACGTTTTAAAACGAGGAGTGTTTTACTATTGTAGAAACTTTTTTTCCCTGGTTGAAACCCTTACTATGAAGGCCTTTTTTTCCAAATTTGGCTCTTACCCAACCTGATGTGAGAATTCAGCTTGTGTTATACTCAGGAATGCCCCAATGAGAAATTACTGAGGTTATCGAGATCTCCCAAAATACGTATGTTCTTATTTGTTACATTTTGTCTGCCGATTCAGAAAATTTAAAGACAGCATTACTTATAATAAAAAACTCCCCTGGCTGTACTACAAACTGTTATTAGCTTGCAAAACCACTATTGATTACCATTTAAGAGTAACAAATATTTATCGGTCAAATATATATCTTTAAAACTACTTACGCATTTTTTATTAGAAAAATCATAAAATGGAAATGAAAAATACAAATTAGGCGGCATATTATCAATATTGGGTAGTGGATGCTTGTAGAGTGGACCCTCGTTTTGCGCTGGTTTATTTTACGCGGTTTATGATTTGACACTTTTATTTTATTTTACGCGCATGAATTTTGATTTTACGCGGATGCGGCACCGCAGTAAGGTAAAATATTCCCCTCTTTCAAAATCCAAATTAGTGATATCGCAATTAACAAGCAATAAACTGTATTTTGGCGAGCTAACAAGTAAGCTTGGGCCACTGGGGACATTTTTTGTGATTGAACTGAGCTCTATCCAGAAGCAATGTTATTCAACTCACACAATTCAGAGCACACTGGAAGAAGAGCTTTTAGAAGACATAAAAGAAAACGAAACCAGCGAGAGTATCGACATCGATGACACACAACCAAAAGATTTTACACCGAAAATTTTGAGTCATTTTTTCACAATGGCAAATGATCTTTCTCATTTATTTGTGAAGGAAGATCCCGTCATGGAAATTAAGCAAGTGATCATGGAAGCGATATTACCCCATAAAGAACTGCAGAGGGGAAAAGAAAAGGATTGCTCCCACCTCTTTTATTCGCTCTTGCATTAACCCCCCCCCCCACCGCAATTTGGACTTAAAGAATCCCAAGGTATGCCTTGGCCCTTAAGAACCTGTATACACTTGGAGTACTCTGCGACTACGGCCGATTTAACATGCACCAGTCGCCTTTAGCGAACACAACGAGCTTTTGCCTCGTCAAGGTCAGAGCTCGCAACTTTAGAGCATGAATATCGAGAGAGCTGGTCCTAGTTTAGCATGTTGCAACAGAAACGTGATTTATAGTGCATAAAAATGAACGAATAGATTTAAGATGAATATTTTAATCCTTAAAACTTTTAGTTAACAATAATTAGGAATACTTTTTCTTAAAATAAAGTTTAGTTTTTTCTGATTTATACTGCAAATAAGTTACTGCAGGCATACGACGGAATTTTATTTCGGAAATGCCTTTATCTGGTATGAAATCAAACTTGATTGTCTCAGTGTCTGTTGTCTTATTCTTCCCAATATGGGATGATGCTGCTTCTTCCAAATCTTCGCTCTTTTTGAACGCTGGACTTGCATCGCTGGCAGATGCTTCGTCTATCGATGAATCAACATCAGAGCCAAAAGCTGAATACGACTCTTCTTTGTCAAAACTCGTTGGTTTCAGTTCTTTTATCGCTAAATAATGTTCAGAATTTCTTTTTTCCTTGGAATGCCAATCAGTTTGTGGGCACTCATTTTCACTAATTAAACGTAGTGTAACGTGATTTCTCGGAGTGTCATAAAATCTTAAATTTATATTCCCATACTTTAAGTGGTAAATCTTAGATTTTGAATTTTCTAAATTCACATGATTTTGAATGATGTTCTCGGCTGTAATTAAATAATCATCAGCACCATTTTCATCTTGCTCGACGTTGCCAGCGAACTCCCGAAAATTGTCTCTTGTATCATCAAGGCTAGTTTTCCAGACAGCAGTACTGTTTTCTGTTTTTTCATCATCATTAGCAACAGAGATATCTGATTCAGAATGTATCTGATGTGTTTCGGAGATGCAAGAGGAAGGGCTAGTTGAAATCCTTCTTTCTGGATTTCTTTGTTTAGAGTTGTATTCTGACGAAAATTCACCGTCTGACGACGTGTCTGTACTTCCGTGGAAATGAAAGTTTTCATCATCGCTAGATCCTGCTGGAGGAGATGAACTCAAAATGTCTTCTTCATTCAAAGACGAGCCAGAATTTCTAATCCAGTATATCTTTTCATTTTCTGGACTTTCCTGGAAGAAAAAAGGGCAATTAAATGAAGACAGAAAAAGAAAGTTTGAGGATCGATGTAATGTGAATTTTTGTGAGACTCATTGACGTTTGTGCAGTTGTAATAGTTTTTAGGAAAAAATGTGATAAGTCTGAGTATGAAATCAAAGTGCTTAAACAGTTCTGTCAATCAAAGAGGTCATAAAGGTTAATGCTCTGTCAAAGCAGAGGCACTGACAGAGTAAATTCTGTCTGAACAGAATGTAATGTGATTCAGTGAATAATCTGAGCATCTTACCTCGCTATTGGTTGATATTCCAATTACACTCCCAAGTGTATAACAAAGAATGAATATTAAAGCTATCCAAAAAATTGAAGGTGGAGAAAGCTACAACAAAATTTGCATATGGGGCAGAGAGGCACTTTATATCAGTGTTTCTCAACTTTTTTGACCAGCGGACTGCCAAAGCTATTGAAAAAGAATTCGTAGACATGCAAGCTTTTTTTCCTCCCTTTTTCTTCCATTAAAAAAAAAAAAAAAAAAAAAAAACTTTCACTCGCGGACAGTGAAAAAACGCGATTCCCCCCGGACCGGTGAGGTTTTTTAAACTTCTTTTTTGCTTAATAAATAAATAAATAAATACAATAAATAAATTAATTAAAAATAAAAGAAAAAAAGAAACCTTTTGACTTGGGGTCCGCTTAAAGCTTGAAAATTTGCGAACGGCTGAGGTTTTTTTTCTTTTGCAAAATATAGAAATAATAACAGTAGCTAAATAAAGATTAATATATAAATTAAACTTTACTTGTATGAAAGGCCTGTCACAAAAAGTGTTTGAATGTAAAGATAAATAGTTATTGTGATAAGTATTCATAAGTTAGAAGTATTGGTAAAGAAGCTGTAA
Organism: Uloborus diversus; assembly: GCF_026930045.1. Taxonomy (NCBI): domain Eukaryota; kingdom Metazoa; phylum Arthropoda; class Arachnida; order Araneae; family Uloboridae; genus Uloborus; species Uloborus diversus. The sequence continues at coordinate 105,809,826 of NC_072731.1, forward strand.
AAAATACGAAAATTAATCACAAAGTTCGAAAAAAAGTGTCATAAAGGATATTATTATTATTATTGTTATAACTGTTTTTTTTTTTTAATTTTTTCTTTTCTTTCATTTTTTCTTTGAGTAACGAAAGTTTTTCAACATGAACAAGAAAAAAAATCTCTGAGGACCGGTCTTTTTTTTTTTTTTTTTGGCGGACCGGTACCAGTCTGCCAGACCACCGGTTGAGAATCACTGCTCTATATAAACAAGACAACCTGGGGTCATGCGACCAACCCATCACTTCTTACGTCCTATTTGTAAATTCTATAGGCTTGATTCCTTGATTCCTCTAAAAAGATTTTTTTTTGCAATTTTGTGCCTTTTGAACTTCGTTCAATGTATTTTTTATTTTGAAGTGTCCAAGTTCCTGAGAAACTCAGCGTCCATGATCTAATACATCTCCAGAATTATTCGTTTTAGAATAAATGCTGAGGTTAAGTGACAATAAATACAAATAAATAAATAAATCGTTTTGTGAAGCATTGTGAAAGTAAGGACGAAATTAAAAAAAAAAACGGAGTTTTATTCGTTCCTGAGGACTGAATCAACCATCAGAAAACTGCTTCAATGAGTATAAGTAAATGCATAATTGGTCTCATTAGTTAAGATTCGAATGCGTATGGAACTACAAAATAGATACTACAATGTCATCCCCAATTAAATTTACAAAGTCTTATTTCTCATTATCGGGAAAACTTGTAAAATTAAGCCTTGATTTCTTTCCTGAATACTATCGGGTTATGGATAACTTTGATTATTTTAATGCCCGAAATTAGCATTTATTAAAACTAAAGAAAAACCTACGAGTGATAACTTCATGAAATTGAATTTATCTGAGTCAGAAATGGTGAAATAATGGATTTATTTCTGAATAGATTGAAATACATTTTAACTATAATACAATTGCCGTAATGGCAGCCGTTAACGCAACTGCAAATCCTGTCTAATGGATCTTTTATGAAATTGGACCTATCTGATGTTGAAACGGACGGGAAATGGATTGCATTTGAAGTTCATTTTGAAATGAACGAAATTAGCATTTGTTAAACGAATACCGATGCAGACGAAAATGAGGAATAATTGACAGAGATTCATAACTAGTTATGAAGTATGTATCAAAATAATTTGAAAAGAATCAAAACAAAAGTTAAATATTTTTGCAGAACATATGTTTATGTACGTTTTAACTCTTCTTTTCCTCAAATTACTTTTTACTTTAAAATACAGGGTTAGCATAAAAGAATATCCCGGTTTTAAAAGTTATATTTCATAAACTATTACACTTAGCACTTTAAATCTATACTAATAATATAAAGCTGAAGAGTTTGATTCTTTGTTTGTTTAAACGCGCAAAAATTCTTTTTGTGTAGAATAGTCCATTAGTTGAGGAAGGCAATACGCTATAATTTACATTGATATTTTAATTAGAGAAAAAAGTTATTCAATGTTTTATGTGATTTTTAGATGTTTTTAGTACTTTTTACCCCACAGGCTCCAAATCAATTGCGTCAGATTTTTTTTTCGACTAAAAGGTAGAAAATTGAATTTTAAGTATGATGAAAAAAAATTTTTTGTAGATAGAGAAATACTTGTACTTTTAAAGAATTTTTGAAAAAAAACTTTTTTTCGCATTTTTTCCTGGGTTTAATATTTTTTAAACTCATCCCGCAAAAAGTATAAAGACTTCTTTTCTAAAATTTAACTATGTAATAGTAAAAACATTTCACCTTCTTCTGGAAAAAAGAAAGTTTTCAAAAATACGCAATAGTTTCTTTTTTAAATAATTTTTTTAATGCGGATTACGGCACGACTTCCAAGCATAGCCGAAGTTTTAGCTGTCTTCAATTTGCGATATTCATTAAGTCAGGGCAATGACGCCATGGCCACGTGATCCAACTGCAGCGCTTGCTTTAGCTTCTTTTTTTCCATTTAGAAATTTTATTCATTTCTCCTCCCGCTCCTCCCCCCCCCCCGTTGTTTTGCTGTTGTTATTCGTTATTCATTGCATATTTGTGTGCAGTGAGCTTTTTTTTTTTATATTTTGCACACTACGGGAGACACAGAGCTTTATTTTTTAGTGTTTTTCTAATTAAATAAATAAAGCGAGCGGTTTTTTGCTTGCTCTTTATTTTATATACATAGAAAATATTGTTAATTACCATCAGAGGTAGATATGCATAGATCGCATAGATAGATCGACAGATAAATATAGAGGTCGATATAGGTAGGTGGTCAGTAGGAGATAGATAGTCCCGTATTTAAGGAACTTCAACGGGTGTTCCATGCCCCTCTCCCTCGACTTTGAAAACATAAATCATTTACGTAAAAGTGGACGTGCTTTTTGTTATTTTCCGACAAAATGGGCTCCTTTGGGGCTGCTAGCATAGAAAGATGAACCAGCTGGTCTTTTAATGTGTTTTGACGAACAGTTTTAAATTCCAAAGAGAATTTAATAGTTTTTTTGAAAATGTGTGTGCGCATTTTAGGTGAAGAGAAATGATCATTTCACTTCAGAAGGAGAGGGGGGGGGGCTGGATTTTCTTTTATTCAACTACTTCGTTTAAATTCTTAGCACGAGTATCGCCGTGCGGGTACTGCTAGTAATACATAAAATTAAAGATAAACAGTAGCAAGTTTTTTTTTCTCTCACAAAAGTTCGATGTGTGCACCTTTCTTAACGCGACACACATTCAACATACATTTTGGAGTGTTTTTCTGTCAATTTTTTGCTACACATATGCGATCTTTCAGTTCTTGCAATGCCGTAAGCAATGATGGTGTGTAAACACTGTCTTAGACGAAACCCCATTAAAAAAATCTCACGGGGTTAGCTTTGGGGACGCTGGCCAACGCATTATGGGTAAATCATTATCACCTGCATGGCTAATCCAGCGTTGCGGAGCGTCAGTGGCGCAGCGAAGTGGGAAGGGGGGGGGGGGGGGGAGCAAGAACACCTCTTAGAAATTTTAATTTAACATTATTGCCAATCCTAATACCATAGTTAATGCATGTGTAAGGAATGCTGTTACCAAAAACTCCCTTTCAGAAGGAATTTCTGGCTGTGCTAGTGCGGAACGTGCACGTTTAAATAGTTAAGTACGTTCAAAAAAAACTTGGACAGTTCATCTTTATTTTTATGCATCATTTATAGCGGTAAATGTAATATTTTATGAAACATAAATATTAAAACCAGGAATTTTTTTTGTACTAACCCTGTATAACCACTAAACATTTGGTTAAACAGAACGAAGGCAAAAGGCTAGATTTAGAGTCGTGAACGATATTTTTGTTGGAAAGTTAAAAAATTAAAAACTAGAAATCAAAATTAGTTTTACAAGCGTGAATATCAATACACATAGTAGAAACTTGTCTGTGTGTGTGGGGGGGGGGCTGCAAAGAACACCCTTTTCAATGCAAAAGATGTGAGTTTATACTGAACATTTGTTAAAAAAGGGGGATCTGTGTCAAATGATTGGAATATGTTAGTGGAAAATTTCAGCAAGCTGAAACATGGAAATTAAGTAAAAAAAAAAGAAGTGTAAAAACATTTTTATGGTGTTCGAACTACGTATATTAACAGTTTTTTTAAGTTACCTGATGAAGCAATTCCTGAGGTTGCAGGCTTAAAAACAGAAAAGTAACTATTACTATGAAGATAAAAGTAGAGAGTAAGTTGAAGTATGGTAAAAGGGAAAATTAACAGTTAAAAAAAAAAAAAAAAAAAACCAACAACCCAGTAAACATTTTTTGGTTAATAGCTATTTCTTATGGATATCATTAACAACATAATCTTACGTTAGCATAACCGTGATAAAGTTGAATTATTCTATTTATTCCAATGAATATCTTTTACTTTTTCTGCAAGAAAATAAAATTGACAAATATTTTAAAGAAATGATTTTCTACTTACGCTTTCAAGTCTCAAATTTCCATTGCCTGTTATCGATATATGTGTTGGACAGTTTTTAATTGAAAAAGTCAATCTGTTACTTTTGCCGCCGTTTTGCGAGTCAGTTTCAATGAATAATCTTTCCTTTATTTTTGCCGAAACCCCGTCTTGCTTCCTTCGCATATTTTGATTGTTTATGTAACTATATTCTCTACCAAATTCTTCGCTTTCGTTTTCTGAAGAGATTTGTTTCATTTGCAAAGTTGCTTTTCTTTTCCTTTGTTTAGGTTTTTCAATATAAATGTATTCTGCCAAGCTGCGGTGATCAGAGTCCTTCTTGAACCAGCTTTCATTCGATTCCCGAGTCTTAGATGACGGATTATGATGTTGCTGAAGCTTATCTACGGTGTGCGCATTTTCAGTCTTGGTAGGCAGATAAAAATGTTTTGTTTTCCTTACGTTAAGAAAATAGCCTGTTCGTAGTAAGGTTTCTCTTGGTGACTTTATCCTGTTCAGACAACAAGTATCTTTGTCGTTGATTTCGTCTTCTGTACTGTCTGAGAAACTTATTCTACGTCTGGTCTTACTGTAAGCATTACAAAAGTTATTAATTGAACTTCCTACGTAATTGCAGGCTTTGCCACCATAAAACGTGCTCCTACTGTTATTATTTACCGAACTTTTTGAGTAATTGTGGGTCTCACCGTCATAAAACTTGCTCCAAATATTATTATTTACTGAACTTTTTACGTAGCTGCTAGTCTTGCCAACATAAAACTTGCTCCCATTATTATCATTTTCTGAAGAGAATGAGAAAGCTGGGTGCTCGTACCCTTGAATTATTTGCTTGTCCCCACTTTGCTCTGTATCACTGTGTGAAAGTAATCTTTTTTCCTTACTTCCTATTCTGCTATCTTCTTTTTCAAAGTCTCTAATTCCGGAATTTGCTCTATTGACATCTACATCTGGTAAAGAAGTTTTATTTGATGCTGTATTTAACGAAAACGCTGAAATAGCCTCAGGACATTGAAGCTTTTCAGCCCTTTTTATTTTATCATTAAAACTACCAGACATCCTCCCGTTAGAACGTTTGAAAAAATTGAAAGTTGGTGAAATTGTGTCTGGATGAATACATGGTTTATGTTTTGTACATGATTGTAAATTTTGATTACTGGTATTAAATTTATGTTCCTTATCACTAATACACCACTCAAGTGATGTGCCTGAAACTCGTTTTTTCGGTTTGTATGTGTAAATGAGAACGTTCGTTATTCTTTTCTTTACATAAATTATATTCATGTTTGTTTCTTTTCATGCAAATACTTTGAGATTTGTTTTCGGCAGCATTTTCTAGTACTCTACGTTGTCGCAGCGCATTTACTTGCAGCGAGCTTTGATTTTCTGAAATGTTTGTTTCAAATGAGTCCTTTTTTTTCTCTGATATTTCATGTCTTTTCAAAGTCAAATTTCCGGAAAGAATTGCAGAATTTTTTGCGCTGGCATCGTTTGAATTTACGTCATGAACATTAGAAATTGTTTGCTTCCACGGAGTATGAAAGTTTTTTAATGAATAATTCAGAGTACATTCGCTGCTTTTATCAGCATTATATGAACATATTGAATTGGATTTTTCAGTAATATTTTTGCTAAATTTGAAAGCATTTTTTGGTAGGCTAAAAACAAACTCTTCAATTTTTGCCTCAATAGATTTAGGAATCGATATAGAATGATTGGGTTTTCTACATGTGCTAACCATGTTTACGGTAGGTGAAGATGGAAAATTTTGTATATTGGTCTCGTTATTTTCGCTAAATGAAATATTCTCCTGACTTTGAACAATTTTACTTGTGTTATTACTATCTACTAGCAATGAAGGGCTGGAAGTTTCGTTTGAAATTTGCACAAACGTAAAACCAGTGCTATTTTTTTCACAAATAGAAGTTGCATCCATGTCATCAGTGATGAATTGTATCATACTATTTTGGATTTCATTTCCTTCTTCCTTTAATGCGCCAGTACTTTCTTTTTCTTTGCTAATTTCTTCATATATTTTGCATTTGGTATCATTCCATAATGGACTTGACAGAAGCGCGTTTCTTAACGTATTGCCAAATACGAAAACCTGATTATCTGAAATCTTCTTCTCGAATACTTCCCCCCATTTTCTTGTGCCATTTCTGGTCTTTTGAATTTCAGATTTTCCGTAAGGTTTCCAGTAGCTTTCGCGCTATTGTTGTTTGAATTTTTTCCGTGAGTAGTTAAGCCTTTCTGCATGCTTCATCACTTTCAGTCTTTGCAAAATCATTAAAATCGTATTCGTTTATTTTATTTGCATGATACGGGTGTGTGGGATTAAATATTTTTACTCCATTTTCCTTAAATTTGAAAGAATGGTTTGGCGTGCTGGAAACTAAGCCTTCAATTTTTTTCCGGAAAGGATGAGGGATTTGATTGTGGAACTGTATTGTGTTTTGGGTTCATCTCAGTATTACATATCACATTTACACTCGGTGAGCATAAGTAGTCTGATATTTTGCTTTCATTATTATCTATCAAAAAAAAGATTAATATTTTCTTTGACTGGAAACATGTTTATTCCTTTTTACATCTGGTAGCAGTAGACAACATTTTGTTTTACTGTTTGGGCACACCATGAAACAAGTTTAATTCCTTTCAGTTGTATGAATGTCGTCGTTATTATCTATTATAAACTGCTGCATTATTTGTTTTTTTATTTCAAAACCTTATTCTTTAAATGTGCTGATATTTTATTTTATGGTTATTTTCTTTTGTTTTTTTTGTCTCATAGCACTACGGATTTGGTAGAATTGCGCTGCGTATACTTTTTCCAAACATCAAAAGTCAATTTTCTTCATTGCCCAGGAAAAGTTACTATTCTTCAAACAACTAAAAGTTTTGCAATCATATACCAATAGCTCAGTTACATACAGCTTACGTAAAAGTTTTGATACTTAAGATTTACTTTTCGAGTCTTGCTACGTTAATTTGCCGCAACTAATATTGAAATCTACAACAACTTTTGTTCTAGCAGACGTGATAAATTAATCTTTTCATTTTCACCCTTACTCCCAATCGGGTAAATCACTCGGTAACTTATAAGAAAGGCATCGAATGTTATAACCGTTTAAATCAGCCATGTGCAAGAAGCAGAGAATCTTCTAGGTTTGTAAGGTATCAAAATCTAGAAAATAAAATATTTGATTAATGTGTTTTTTTATAAGTCATTTTTACTATTGAAACTGATTAATTAAAATACAGTAGAACTTCGTTTATCCGAGGTAATTGAGATTAATAGCTTTATGTATAACATATTTTGGTTCTTTTTAAGTATATTTAAAAAAAAATCCGTTAAATAAATATTAGACCCTTGTAATACACTGGAAATATGCATAGTTAGTTTTATTTCAGTGTTGAAATACTTCATTTCACAAGGTTGCAACTCTATTACAGAGTTTTGTTGTTGTTGTTGCTTTAATCACTTGAGTATCCGAGTTCGAGTTGACAATTCTATCTCATTTAAGGTAGATATGTACGGCTTCCGTTTATAGAGTACCACTAAAGTGGAAGTCCGATTTAGCTCAGACAACATACGATAGATAAAAGTGCCACCTATTGACATTTCGATAATTTTGATCCAAACTAGAAGTATATCAACTCCTAGTTCAGCTGCCCATGATGTACTGATTTGGAATGAGATCTTGGAGAACTTTGTGACCACGATATATTTATAGTGCCCCAGTCATCGTTAGTGAACATGAATGAGCTTCGATCGACTATCATCTGTTCCTTAAACTGATCCTCACTCGTTAAATTTCGAAATTGTCCTTTTAACTTCTGCTATAGATACTGAGAGAGTGGTTAGTATCAAGAACAAAATGTAAGTACTTGGTATTGACGGCAAAATTCGTAATTTTAGTCATTATTTCTTAATGTTGTAGTAAAGGGGGTTTGGGGGTGCTCCCCTCCAAACTTTCTTCAAAATTTTAATACAACTTTGGGGATATTAGAGAGTCGATCGCTTCTCCCGGAAAGTTTTTAGATCGCAATTTTAGGCTACGTTTAATGACATTAGGTTGGAAAGGGGTGTGTGTGGGGGGGAAGGGGGGGGGGGAGTATTGGGAATGATCTCGGGGAAAAAATTGGACACTGAAATCTTAAAAACGTCTTTAACAGCAACATTTAAGAAAGTTTGAGGCTCGGCGGGGGCTCTCCTTTGAAATATTTTTGAAACTGAGAATGCCTCCCGAAATTCTTTGATATTGGGCCATTCCACGAAAAAGTCAACCCTTTGTTCCGCACATAACGGATCATAATATTTCATTAAAAAGTAATAATTTCAATGGGTAAAATGACGAAATTTTTGCTTAAGAAATCACCCATAAGTTTGTAATTTGCCGAGCAGAAAAAATTTGTTCATTAATTTTTTAAAGTAGTATTTTTAATGAAATATATGAGGTGTCACGTGCAGGAAAAATGACCGTTTCCCGTGGAATGGCCCAGTTGAAGTTCCAAAAAGCAGTTTTAGTAAATATTATATAGAGACTTGGCGGGGGGGGGGGATGTTTGAAATTTTAAGCTTGAAATGCACTTTTTAGGGACATGTTTTGTGAATTTTGAGGAGCGGGAGGGATCCGTGGATCTCGCCTTCAGTGTTTCAAGATTGAGGTTAAAAATGTAGTTTCGAGTAAGCTTTAGTGATTCTTGGAGATGATATAGGATACGCAAGAGCTTCTCCACCTGAAAACATTGTAAAGCTATATTTGGCTACGTTAGACACGCAAGAGAGGGGAAGGTTTCATACGAAAATTGTTCGAAATTTAAGTCCCCGAAAGCCCCATCTTTGATCTCACTGAGGAGGTTCTTAGCGGTCGGGGTCTTGCCTCTGTAAATTTTCCGCAACTACAAACCTTAAAAGAAAAAAAAAAAAATCACTTTCAAACATTCTTTGGTCTTCATGAAGGATTATGCAGATTGACGAACAGACCGCCATACTATAACAGGCCGAGCATTTCGAGAGGGGGGGGGGGCACAATTCCGATGTTTGCAATGCAAGAAAATTCCAAAGTGCTACAGATTAATTCCAAATAACTTTCAGAGATTGTACGAGTTTCCACTAGTTTTCCTAAAAAGAAGTATCGTGCCGAAAAATCGCTCCCTGAATTAATACAAGTTGCATGAATGCAATCTTCTCACTGTTGTGAAAAATGTTTGCTAACCACTATGTTGCCGTACTATGCGAAAAAGTCGTATCTGCAGCTGAGCTCAAAATGAAAAAACTGCTAAAGATTTACACCTCTATATATTTGATTCAGAACCCTTTTTCACAAAATTTTTTAAAACATATTTCCCGCTTACAAAATGACCATAAAACGTAGTACAAAGATAAAATATGTTATAGAGAACCACCTCGTGGCAGTAACTCAATTTTGATAAGAAGTTTAGATAACGACTTCGTGCTTAGCACGGCAGTATGAAGATATGTTCGACTCCTTTATTAGGTGTTTCATTTTCAACCTCGTTTACCGCACTTCCCTAGCTAACTGTGTCCCATACGAGGGTGAACTGCAGTCTCTGGATACAATAGTTTAGCATGAATTACAGGAAAATGAAGCTAGTTTCCATTTTCCTTGAAAATTTTGCCTTTGCTTTGCCATATTTTCTAAAATTTCTCCAGGAGCCTTCTTGGTAAATCGAGAAGGTGCCAAGCAATTTTTTAAAACACATCTAAGTTTTTTCTGAAGGTTCCTACTTTATTCCAGAAACATGACTGGCTTTCATTGTGAAGGGTTCTGAAGTCTCCTTTAGATTCCACTTTAATTTCAATCAGTTTCGTGACTTTCAGCTATAACCTTTTTTTTTTTTTTTTGACCAGATAATGTCACTAGTAACATATCGCAGAAATTCGTACTAGCAGCCCATTATTTTCCAGAAACGTTTAATTTTTTTTAGCAGTGTAGAACAAATTTATGTTCCCTAAAACAAAAAACCATAAAAATTATTCCCAATTGCATTTTGAGGTGAAATCCTGATTGGAAGTTTAAATATTTTTTTGTATAGGTCCAAAATCTTGATGAGGTCCAAAAAATTGATGCGTAATTACAAAAAGTTCAACGCAATTGAGCAGACTCGGTTAATGAGAACAAAAACTACGTACAGTGAAATTTCGGTAACTCGACTACCCCGGTAACTCGACAGTTAATTTTCTTATATTTGGCCCAGTACTAATTTCAATGCGCGAAAACCTTTCTAACGTAACGCACATTTGTAAAACCCCTTGAAACCAACCTCCAATCGCTATTCTAGTCCTATTTTTGCTACCAAAATTCATTCTTACTGACCTTTTCTCGGAATTTGTGCTGCGGTTTTTTGGGCAGTCAATCCTTTTATAGAAAACTCTTTTAGAGAATTCTATCTTTTATCCAAGGAGTCAGTCACCACACTTTGAGCTGTTACTACAATGCTGAAATGCTAGGAAAAGATAGGATAAATGTACCCAGCGAAGGTACTATGGGCATGCCTTTCGAACAAGTTCGAGCAGGACTTTTTATCTATAACGCATCTGATTGACAAGAAGTTTTATCTCTTTTCAAAAATTAAAGATTTATTCCTCATGAGATGTTTAATTAATATTGGTGATTTTATTAATTTTCAGAAAAAGAAAACGAAAAGAAAAGAAAATTTATTTACTGCAATTATTTTTCTTAATGCGAATGTTGAGCATTTGTAAGAACAGACAGACCATACAGAAACTCTTCAGGAATTAAAATTAGGAAACCTTAGAAACCCGCTTTAGTCGAAATGTTGTGTTCCCTTGGGGTGTCGAGTTATCGAGGTTCCACTGTAATTTCTTTTATTATAAAAATTGCTAATCGGCATGGTTTTTTTTATACCACTGTAAATTATTTACTTCAATGAAGAAAAACCGTCGATCACAAATAGAAACTAACATCATAAGATAGCATTTGAGTTACGCCACAAAATTATCACCACAATCCTTTCATACGTACTTTGCTAGCACAAATATAACCTTTTTTTTTTGGCCAGATATGTCACTAGTAACATATCGCAGAAATTCGTACTAGCAGCCCATTATTTTCCAGAAACGTTTCATTTTTTTAGCAGTGTAGAACAAATTTATGTTCCCTAAAACAAAAAACCATAAAAATTATTCCCAATTGCATTTTCAGGTGAAATCCTGATTGGAAGTTTAAATATTTTTTGTATAGGTCCAAAATCTTGATGAGGTCCAAAAAATTGATGCGTGATTACAAAAAGTTCAACGCAATTGAGCAGACTCGGTTAATGAGAACAAAAACTACGTACAGTGAAATTTCGGTAACTCGACTACCCCGGTAACTCGACAGTTAATTTTCTTATATTTGGCCCAGTACTAATTTCAATGCGCGAAAACCTTTCTAACGTGACGCACATTTGTAAAACCCCTTGAAACCAACCTCCAATCGCTATTCTAGTCCTATTTTTGCTACCAAAATTTGCTACCAAAATAAGAAAGCGATAAATGCAGCATAAATATAAGTTTTGAATTTGAATGTGTTAGTATATTATAATATGAAGAAAGCATTAAAATACACGAAAATTATAGAAGAATATAACTTACCCTTTGCTGCAGAGGAAAATCTTATGAAATTGCTGGAATGAGGTACATTAAAATTCATGGCGTAAAATTTGTGTAATAGTACATCTTTTGAGTCTGGTCATTTAGAGTATATCAGTTGAAAAAAAAAAAAATGCTTGATTTCGTTTTGAAATTTATTCCTCCCTAAACTGCTTCGATAAAGAATGAAAACCTACTATAGCTATCACTGTCCTATCAAGAACCGAAAACTCACAAAATTTGATAAGTTATCTCGTTTCGTTTCCAGCTGATAGTGTGGATAATTAAAGAAAAGAAAAGTGAGATAAGAGAGAAGAAATTTTTAGAATTGATCTCTTGTTCAAAGTGGGAATTAACAAAGTGTGAACTAAAATCTACTTACTGCTTTTAGCATTTTGATAAAAGTTTATAAATATAAATAAAAAATTGAAAAACCCCAATAAAAATTTCAATTAATTTAAAATCTGTTAAAAATCCACTGTGCTTTGTGGTTTGGGTGAATATACGCTATTTGAATTTCAACGGCGCATAGAATTTTTTTAGGTAAAACAAATTATACTATTGTTGTTCTATGCTTTATCAATAAAAAATATTGTCTTTTATGTGACCCACACACCCCACACAGTCAATTCTTTCCACATAGTCAGTAGTTAAAAATGTATACTCTTTAAGCCTCCCTTTTATACAAACAAGTTCAACGTTCCTTTTTAAATAACTTGGTATAATGTATTTTACCATAATCATGCACCTAAATAAACATCAAAACACATTTCATCAAAAGACATTGTAAAAATATTTATAAACATACAAAGAAGTATTCATTTTCACGTGAGGATGAGTGAAATTCAAATAATATTGCATCAATTCTTTTTGCACTACTACAAAGCATGCTTGTGCCATCCGTCTCAGTATTTCCCCTGGTAAGTAATTATTTTTAAATTTTATCGTTACCTAAATGTACGTTTGTACAATGCAATGTTTATTGTGTGCCTATTTTAATGAAAAAACGCGCGATATTGTTTTTATAGATTATGTGTGAACTTGTCACTTCTTTGGCGTGACTCCATCTGGCAGTTTTAACGCCAATAGCGTCGCCATTTAAAGGCATATTTCCCCCGGGTGCTTATAAAGCTCAAAAAAGTTCAAACTTCATCTGACTTTCATCTTTGCAAGTACAAAAATAACGATAACTTATGAAAAAAAAATGAATGTTAAACTAAACAGAAAAATTTTCTTTGAGAACCCAAAACATTCATTTACCATATATTCACCCTTTTACAAAGGGTTAGAACTTTTTTTCTTTTTTAATTCAAGAAGGTTATGTTTCTAAAAAATTGGTAAAACGCCCGTTTTGCTTTTAGGTGAGCATATTTAAACTAAACGGTGATTAAATATAATGGTAGAAAGGTAAGTGATGGGTCCATTGTGAATACTCGTATAAGAGTTTAAAAAAAATTTCGTGACTGAAATCAAATTTTGTTTTAAATTTTACGCAAAAAGTATAATCTTGACAATATCATAAAATATCGTTCTGGATAGAAAACAATGACACTTGTCGCTTTCTCAATCTTGCTCGCTGAAATTTACATAAAGCTACTATGAAAGGCAGAATAATATTTGCATAGTTCAGCTTCCTTCTATAGTTTACAGTTACTACCGGACTTGAAATATCTTTCCAGTTATCCAGATTCATTGGTACGGCTTCACGATTAAGCTGATTAACGATCTAATTAGAAGTTGATCAAGAAATATAAAATGTTTGGAAAGCTTCAAAATGTTCCATATTGGATGCTATTCGTTTTGTACTATCAAACATTATTTTTTTAAACTAAAAGAGCAATTGTATGTGAAAAATTTGAAACTCGAAATGCTTGAATGCAACTCTTTAACAATAACTTAACAATTTTTTTTAAACCAACCACTGTAGCTCATTCCATTCTACTTCATTCCACGGGAAATGGTCATTCTGTCCCGCACGTGACTCCTCATATATTTCATTAAAAATACTACTTTCAAATATTGATGAAATTTTTTTTTTCTGCTTGACAAATCGAAAACTAATGTGTGATATCTTTAGCAAAATATTTGGTCATTATCCTTTAAAAGTATTACTTTTTAATGAAATATATGAGTTGTCACGTGCGGGACAATGGGTTGATTTTTTCGTGAAATGGCCCTTCTTTACTTTTTCTCTGCTGAATATTTGAGGTAAGGCTTAGTAAAGAAAGAAAAAGCAGCTCCACTCCAAGATTTAATGACTGTAAAATACGAATTTGGAACAGTAAAGATATATGAGTGTACTTTAAAAAGTTTTGAGTATATAAAAAGCGGGCAAAGTTCAAGCCACAGGTAGGCGTTCATTGAAAAGTTTTTCGAAATTATGCTGTATATCATCATTATACCTCAAAACTGATGAGACTTTGCTCTATTATTTATACTAGTTACCTCCAAATTTTTAATTTTGGTACTTACACCCTTTCGCTTCCAGGTGCTTCATATTATTTTGAATTTTTAAAGTTTTTTTAAAAATGAAATCTGTTTGTACCACAAATGGCTTTGCTATCGAATGGACTACTTTTCAAACAATGAAACATTTTTAATTCCATCTTTCCCAAAATGGAAGTTGAAAAAGCAAAACTTAACAACTAAAGTGACTGTAAACTGATACTTATAATAGCACTTAAGAGTAAGTAATAGTGTAATAAGTAAGAAGTAGTAGTGTAAGTAGTAAGTGTGTAATAAAACGTAAAATAGATATGACACAATACACATTTCAAAGAATCTTTGGGTTTAAGTCAAAGTTTTAAAGATATTCAAAAATGACTAAATGCTTTTTCAACTGCTCGAAAGCTACCCTTTCAAATTTTGTTAATGAAATTAACCGAGTAATTAACCGAATCGATATTTTCTTCAATTAACACTGTAAAAGTCTAATCTTTCTTCTGAAGCGTCCAAATCAGAATAAACACCATTAAACAAATCGCTTTTAATCGGAATGTAATAAGTTTTTCTTGTTTTGTAGTCTAGCAAATTCTCTGCTGGGGGCTATATAATTGAGAAAAGAAGTAAATTGCACCGAAACAGATTTTTTTTTCTACAACGATTGGAAAAGAAGCTACATGTCTTGGCGTTTATAATTTTGAACAATTAATTACTTTTTTTCTTGAATATCTTAAAAATTTGGCGACGTGATAACGAATTAACTACTAAGTAATTCTTAGCAATGCCATAGTAAAAAATAGGTTCCATTTTGAGTATATTTCACCAAACGAATGTTTAAAATAAAATGTAATGTCTTTTTACAATTCAATGGTCTAAAAATACAAAGTATTTCTTCAGGGGAAGTACAGATAATGGTTCGGATATAAGATTTTTAAATTGGTTGAGAAGTAAGAGTAAGTACCATGACTTCTTTGCTTCAAAGGCTAAGAATAGCAGTTAACTTGTTTTAAAAGGTTTAAGACCACAATTGAAAGGTTTGTTGCAAAAAAGAGTGGCTCCAGATTTCAGTTTTCAAAAGGTCCGCATTAAATCTTAAAATATCACATAACATTATAATGTTTTAAGTATATTCATTACTTCTCCTGTATAACTGTACTCAGGAGCATGCACAGGGAGCTTTTGAAATATAGTAAAGTAAAAAGTGGATTGGTGTTTCCAGTTCTAATGCAGGGTCTTTCCATAGAAATGTCAACTTCAACCTCCGAATTTTTTTTCTCACAAAGCCCTAATTGTGACCTATAATTCCATTCAGCATACTTTCTAGTACATAAATAGTAACAGTTAGCGAAAATTTCATTCAGTGTTTTTCTTCTGGCTGTAAACATGCGAGGTAGTAGAAAAGGTTTAGCAAACGCAAAAAACATACGCCTAAGTTTAGTTGTGTAATGTAAAAAGTTTTGCAAATTTTTAAAAGAACTATGTTTATTCTTAAAGATTAGATGTTGGCCCAATAAAATTGACTGTTCTTTTTGCGTACATTATAAGATAAGTATTTTAATTAGTTTGATTATTTAAACTAGAATATTTACGTTACGTTAGTCACGAAAATGTACTATTTTCTGCTTAAAAACTAAACAAGATGATTGAACCAAACAGCACTTTTTATTTTCTTACATCTGTATCATATCTACTTAAAAAGTGCAAAATATTTATTTTAGTATCAGTAGATATAAAATAATTAGTGTGACTAACGTAACATTTTAAAAATGACCGTTAATATTTAAAACTTTTTTAACTTAATGTACATTTTCATGAGCAATTTTGAATAAGTATGCATTCTATACTGATTAAAAATATTTAGAGTGAAAAATACGAGTAATATTACATTGTAGACCTTCTGTCTACTAAGAAAAATCCTTTTTTTAAGGTCTTTTAAAAAATACTTCCAATTTGAAGAATTATTATTTAAAAAAAAGAAGGTAAGTAAAACGAAATGAGTACTCTGATGAATGTGCATTAGGGTGGGCCGAAATAAGCCGAAAAAATTTTTTTTTCGAAATCAATTTTTGGATAGCGCGCAAAAGTTGCGTAGTGAGCTAGTTAGCACTCGCAAAAAATTTCTTGGATATTAAAAAATATCTAGCCGGCGCTATTTTACATTGAAAAACCGTAAAAAAAGAGAAAAATGAATTTTTGTCGAAATTTTTTTTAAAAAACTAAATTCCAAATATTTTGCTGGAATGCACCGAAAATGTTATATAATGAGCCAGTTCGAGCCCATAAAATGTTTCATTGATTTTAATGAGCATTTAACCGCTCCTTTCCGACATCAAAAATTGGAGAAAAATGAAAAAATATTGAATTTCTTTAAAAACTAATGTGAAAATTATTTTTCAAAATTAAATCATAGACTAATTAATTAAATAGCACTATTAATCATAGTAATTATTATCACGCAATAGTATCATACATTTTCTAGAATTACATATATAGATAATAAAATCTTAAAAAAGAAATCTTCAAATTTGATTTATAATACCTCATGCATAATGAATATTATTTTTTGGAATAATATTGTCCCTTGTTATCAAATGATGGAAGTTCTTTCCTAGCATGAAGTTTTGCACGAATGTATCCATCTCATGCAGTTTCACCACGAACTTTTATTGCAGCTTCGGTTATTAGTTTCACACAACGTTTCACAGCTTGCGTGTGGCTGGGAAATTTCTCGAAAGTAAACTCTGTAGAATGTTCTTTGAACATTTCTTTCCATTATTGGTCTTTTAGATGCATTGTAAGAGTTGGCTCTGTTACAACACAGTTTGCCAAATCAACATAATCAACGGTTTCAAAATTGAGTTTAGGACGCTCAAAAAATCGTACACCATCCGAGCTCTTCGTCTTCTGATTTCTAGAGTTCAGAATGCGCCTAACAGCTAATTCCCGAATGTATTTTCTTGAGTCAAACAACATTGTCAACAGTAGCTGTTCAGGATGAGCGAAATATGCATTACTTGAGAGAACTTTGAAAATTATCTCCTTAACGTTGTCTGGAAACTGCCTTCCCAACATTTTCCAAAAATGTTGGGCGCCGTAATGGCAGTTCGGTTTTATTTTTATTTCAAACCACATTGGAGCATAAACTAACATTACATACTTTACAAGTATTGTAAGATTTTTTGATGGAGTTGGAGTGCCTATATACAAGCGTAACAAATGGTTTGCAGTTGTCAGCCATCGCGCAAGACTGACTGAGTTTGCCTGGGCTACTGTCAGCCACGCTTGAAGGACAACTGACCATCTTTTACGGCAAGACAGATTCTATACAAATATTGTTGTTCAATACTTAAATTTTTTATATCTTCCATGTCCAAAACCAGAAGATTGCAGTCAATTTTATCAAATTTGACCACCGGATTTTTTTACAATCTCTAAGAAGTTGTTCGATAGCTCCAGAATATGAATGTGGCCACTTTGTGCAACCGTCCAATTCCAGTATAAGATGCCTCAGTGGCAACACATTGTGGACATTGGACGCAAGAGAGGACCCCTGTAATTGCTTAACTCCCAGCTGTGGAGGTGTAGAATTACAGCATTTCTTTTAAAGAAGAATACTTGCGTTCAATTCATTAATCAGTTTAAAGGACTTCAGAGGATTCACATTTTTTTAATACTTAAGGGCTCTATTTGTCAAATATATATATAAAATAGTTATAAAATAATCTTAGGAATAATAGAAGTAGTTGAGCGCCGTTTATTATCCCGAAGAAACTACTGGAACCAAAGATTAAAAAATTAGCATCTTATGTATAACTATTTTTTATTTGAATGTGTGCATTTTTTAAAATTGGCGTACAAATGTCGCATAAAATTGATTGAATTTTCACTGTTTTTTCTAGGTAACGTATTGCGTAACATTTCAATATTTACTTATTTCGAAAATACTTTTATTTATTTATTTATTTATTTTTGTTTTTCATTTTTCCAATGTTTCAGTCTTAAAGGAGCGTAGCTAAATATTCTACGAAATGTATAAAAATCTTTGAGGATTTCAACTAATGCACTGACAGATATTTCTAATGTTTGTTGAAACTAGCTTCAAACTTTTATTTTTGCCCCCCCCCCCCTCTTTTTTTTTTTTTTGAAAAAAGTGCATTTTTGACCTTTTTTTCAGTTTTTCAAGGTCAAATAGCGCCGGCTAAATATTAAACAAATTTAGCGAAATTTTTTATGGGTAATAACGGGTCCATATAGCAACTTTTCCGCACTATCCAAAAACAGATTTCCAAAAAAAGTTTTTTCGGCCCACCCTAATGTGCATTCAACACAAGAATCCAAGCTAAAGAATTAAGAAAATAAAAAAACAGTCTCAACAAAGGAGAATGTCTCTATTTTTTAGAAAATACATCTCCACCTATTATTAAAATAAAGTAATGGCAGCTCGTTGAAAATCATTTGAAGATGTTACTCGATACAGTGACAATGAGAGCTGCTGCAGCATATTTCAGAAAATGCATGAATGATCATTTAGAAATTTAAACATTTGAAGTTATATCTGGAATTAAAATGCATTCTGTAAAAATGTTTGAATAATTTTTTTCAATATATCATTTTAATTCAGGATGCATAACACTATTAGTTCGATGAATCAGCAAACCTTTAAAAATAATAGCCGTTGAAAAGTACTGCAGAGTTTCTTATGAAGATAACTAGTAGGGGAACATGGGGCAAAGTGAACTAGCGGAGCGAAATGAAATATAGCGAAATATTTAGTCTGCTTTTTTTTTAGCTCCACCTATCTTGTATTGCTTTAACTATGTAGTACCGGATGTAGTCTATTCCAGTCAGGAAAAAAATACCGCTGAATATTAAAGCATTTGGTAATAGAGGCAATTTTAAAAAATTGATACTCATATTTTGTTGTAAGTCAAAAATTATTTTTGTTATTATAAAATGATAAAGTTCTTGTTATTAACCTTTTAAGTATTAATTGAGACCTCCAATATTTCATGCAGTATTAATATTAAGCTTTTATGTATTTTAACTAAATTGTACAATTAGTCAAGTACATGCGGGCCAAAGTGGATGGGGCAAAGTGAAATTGATTGTTTCATTTACTCACTCAATCATCGTACTACTATTATATATGCAAAGTTTGTATGGATGTATGGATGTTTGTTACTCTTTCACGCAAAAACTACTGAAACTTTACAATAATATAGCTTATGCATCAAAATAACACATAGGGTAGTTTTCGTCCCATTATGGGGGACAAAACTCCCTTAGGGGAATATAAAACACAATTTTCGTATAAATTCTCCAATATGGGGAGGAAAAAATACTTGCACATATTTACATTATATGTCCATTGAAAGCTCTGATTTTTCTGCTGAAGGTGGCACCGGTTCAAAATTTCTAAGTAATAAAAAACGAGTTATAAGCTTTTTAGTTCCATGTTCGAAGGCTTTTCTCAACTCAATATAGTATTTAGTGTATCATCTCAACTCCCTGTCGATAGCGACAATTTTTGTATTGTTGCCTGTCTTTGCTTTTCGTGACTGTTCAAGGCTTTTCTCAAGTAAAATTTAGAAGTACTGTCTGAACACGAATTGTATGGAAAGACAAACATCCGTTTTACAGCCGGAAATGGACGAATCTATTATTTTTTATCGATGTCAGCTCTTGCAGAAGCAGAGTCTCATTCAAATGAGCGGAATACGCGCATCAAATTTTTACTTTTCCCCTTATTCACATAGATTCGTCTTATCTGGACGTTTGTAAATTCCATGCAATCCGTGGTTGGACAGTAAGATTTTTGCACACGATTGACAAATAATACATGGATTTGGCGTAAAAGAGTAAGAAAATCAGCTGGGAATGTTACTTTAATCACTATGGAATGATCTTGCAGAACCTTTCGAAAACTTAGAAAATGGAGCTATTCCTTTTATTTTTTTGCTGCAAACCCTTCAATTATTATCCGCTCTGAAAAGTAAAGGCAACAAATATTTAAAAAGATATAAAAGATAACTGAGCCAAATTAAATTGTTTAAGATTAATTGTACATTTACGTGGTTGTGCTCGAAAACATTACGTAATAGTTATCTTGAATGCTTTTAAAAATGTAAAGTAGGGGAGTGTGGAGTAATATGAAGTAGCGGAGCAAAATTAAATGGTAAAATATTTTCACAATTTGCTGCGCCACTTATCTAGCAAAATTTTAACTATGATCGAAAACATATAATTGATTCCAGTCAAAAAATAAATTGAGATAGAGGTATATACCGACAAAAGTAGTTTTTGAAATTTAATACCCATATTGTAAAATTTTGTGGTTTATCTAAAACATTTTTTATTGCAGTAATATGATAAAGTTTTGCAACTAACATTTTTAGTATTAACTGCGATCTCTTGATGCCCAATGCAGTACTTAATTAGGTGATATTAGGCAGGTTTTGATTTTAACTGTTAAATGCAATTTGACACGTGCACCTGGAGCAAGTGAGTGCGGCAAAACAAAAAAGTTTATTTCGTGTAATTCTTCATTCATTTATTAAATCACCTACGTGTTTATTCATTACTTAATCAATCCGTATTCCTTCATTTAATTATTCACTTATTTATTAATTCTTTTATTTTTTCTCATTCATTAATTACTTTATTTATTTATTTATTTTTTTATTGTTTCATCAATTATTCTTTCGTTTATTTATTTAATTCATTTGATGAAAAATATTTTTTTATAATCAGTTAAAAAACACTTCATTAGAAAAATATTCTATTTTCACTTGCCCTATACATGTCGTAAAGAGAAAATTCGTCACTTTTTAAAGGTACAAATTTATTGCCAAAAATAAAAAATAATATTTCCTTGCAAGCTTTACTTCAAAATGCATTTATAAAAACGTAAAGTTGAATGTCTTGATGGCAACTAAAGTTACTTTGCCATCTATTTAACTATCTATTAACTTCCGCCTCTTCCTTCTTTGCGCATGTATGATTGAAATATTTAGTCTTAGTTACTATTTAAGTCTCACGAATCAAAATATTTACCTATCTCGTGGCATCATCTTTTTATTTGAAATTCATAATTTATAGCAGCTGAATTTGATTGATTATTGGCAAATATTGGGTTTTTTATTACTTAAATGAGAATACTTACCCATTTGATGTCGCTATGTTTTTGTTGAAAACTCCTGGTGTATAGCAGCTAGTTTTAACTATGATTTCAATTTGCATTCTTTTCTTCTTCTAAGACGGCTTTGAATGTCTCGAATACGGCTCGATGAGACCTAGCTGTCTCTTAAACAGCAGCTATGCCACCATCTTGCCACATGCGAGGATTCAGACAAAAAATGTGGTCAGTAAAAAAAAAAAAAAACTGAAGGAGGCGAATCTTGGCTCATTCAATTTTCAGTTTTCTATATGAAAATAAACATGCTTTTACATAAAGTAATGCACATAGTTTTATAAAACATAATTAGTGCCGAATCTATTTTTTTTTTTTTTTTTTTAAATTTAACTTGCAGTTTGGATACATCCGGGAGTCGCACTTTTTACTTTTGATGCTGTGAAAAAAGTACCGAGATAGACATAAAATAAAATAGATCATCCGGTGCTATTTATTGATTATCATACAATACGTGTGTTGCGACAGTTAAAAAAAAAAAATTAAACCGTCTGCGACACGTCACCCGTATGGTAAGGGAAAGACGATGCACTTGTGCGGGACTTTTTTCGCATAAGAATAGAAGTTAACTGTGAATATTTGATGTATTATTTGATTAGCAAAAACAAAAAGAAACTCAATAATTTTCGTGTCGTCAGCTTGATAAGGTTTGAACCTTCATTAATGTCTGATGATCCGTCATAGCATCCTCACCTCAATAAAAATGTATTTCATCTCTTTTTCGTTGATAATTTTACGTTTTTGGAACCTATTCTCTAACTTTGACTTATTCATATTTATGTTACACTAGCAAAAATACACGGCGTTGCCTGGGTCAGAAATAATTGTGAGAAACAATCGCTACTTTCTTTCGTTTTCTGTTTTAACTGAAAGAACTCACAACACGCCGCTTTGACGTGGTTAAAAATAAAGCTTCTCCCTTACCCATAAAAGTAAAATAGCAATAAGTATAAAGAACGAACGAGTATTCATTTAGAAACGAAAGCACGAATTGAAGCATATAAAAATTTGAAGAATTTCCAAAATATGAGCTAACAAAAACAAAGATCACTAAAAAAACACCGTGTGCTTTATTTAATGAAATAGGACACACACACACAAAAAGAAAAAAAAAGCTCTCAATGTTTCCCTAAGTATGCAAAAAGTAGAGTTTCTAAATGTTTGAATGTCTTTAAACTCATGTTTGTTTCGGAGAATACTTGGTTCAAAAGTTTCTTTATGATTACTTTTAATATTTCTGTTGTAAAGCAACGAACTTTCGTCACAATGGGTTTTATGTTTAATCATTAAATGGGGAAATTACATGACGTTTAATGTTTTCCATTACAACGTTTTTAAACTAAGTTGTTTAGGAATAAATTATAACCTAAGTTGCTAACTGATAATGTAGCTATCTGTGGTGAAAAAATCGTTAAAATCGATCCAGTAGTTTTGAAGATTACCCCGGACATACATACATACAGAAGTAGCCATTTATGTATAAAGATACAAACCTTAGTTTTGACTTCCAAATCAGGCATGGTTACGATATTTAGAGGATAAAAACTGTTCTAGCATTAGTCGTCTCAAAGTTGCGGTGGAAAAAAATATGCACTTAACTCAAAATAACGATAGTACAGATTAATGAAATCATCGAATTAGGACTCACGCTATGCTCTGGTTAAAGATATCTCATTTTACATTTATACTGGGTGCTTGAATGCATTCTATTGTGCCATATGTCGGGAGAGCACACAACCCAACTTTGGCCCGAGCCTAGAGGTCCTTTTGACTCAGCAGTTAAAGTACTGGATTATAATCACAAACGTCCGTGGAGATTAAGTCCCAAAATGAACACATTGCTCAACCTCCACGCCCACATCCGCACGCCCCACTATCAATAATGTTCGAAACATTTTATTGTTAAAAAAAAGCCTGAATAATCCCATCCTTGAATATTGCTCGGAAAAAGTCAATTTTTACATACAGATAGGATATTTTAACTTAGGTATGTCATTTTATTTATCACGTTTGATAAGATGTATTTTAACGTAGTATTATTAATTTCAAAATTTATATTTTAATGAAGTTATTCAATACTTACCGACGATTGGAGTTGTGCTCTGGTTCTTTTTCGAACTTGCTAGCATAATTGCTGCATGCATTTTCATTTCGAAGCCTGCTGAAAACCTTCGAAATTAACTTCCTCTTTAAGCAGTTGAACATACAGGAAAATAAACTGAAATCGAAATGTTTTATCCCGAAACAGATATTTGGTGACTTTTGTGCAAAATGCTTTTATTGTTAGAAGCGAGGCAAAGAGGAAGTAACGAGCGAAACACAAAAATTTCTATATCTTTTTTTTTGTATCCCAGCTTACAGAGAAGCATTGTTTTCGAATGAATAACTGGGACTGGAAGATATGAAGCAAATAGGGAAAATTGCTCGAAAATGGAATTTCGAACTGTTTGTTTATTTGCGGTGTTTTTGCAATTTCATTGTAGTAAAATTAAAAAAACACTAACTCATAAAAATATTAATGAGTCAGTATAAATGAAATTATTTCACTTTTGCTGCAGTAATTTATGTATGTGTAGGGTATTCTACAATTACAATAAAGTTAAGAGTGCATAAGTTAAAAAAATAAAAAGCTGAAAAAAGTTGGGAAAATACTTTTTAACTTCATTTTTTGGGGGGGGGGGATGTTGCAATTAAGAAATCATATACTTAGTTTATTTCATACTTTTTAGTGCGATCTAAAAGTATAGAAATAGTCTTTAGAATTTAAAATAATTTTTCATATTTTAAAGTTTTTTGTTTTTAAAAGTTATTTGAGATCAAAATTTTTAAAAGTTAAAACATATTTTATTGTTATTTATCCTTATTAAGAAAAAAAAAGGCATTGACTTTCATTTTAATATAAAAGTATTGCGCATAAAGAAAGAATAACTTTTTTTTCATTAATCTTTTTTCAGTATTGCTGTTTGCATGCTCGAATTTAAAAGCAATTTTTTTTGAAGTATATTGAAAAAAAAGAAAGCTTTTAAAAGCGTTCACATATACACGTACATGATTGTTTAAGTTCAGCCTTGTAATTGATTATATTTTTTCATTGTTTATGGCAACAATTAAAAAGCGGAAGTATTTTAAATTCGTAATTATTGTTATTTTTCATTGTTTCTGGCAACAATTCAAAACCAGAAGCAAAACACAGGATTATGACGGATAATGTAAGCTAAGAAATAGTCTTTAATTCATGAAAAAAAAGACATTATGTAAAATCCAAGAAGTTAATAATTTTTTTAAATTTAATTTCAGGCCAAAATAATTGTCCCCTGATATGTATTGCACTTGAATTTTTCTAAAAAAAAAACTTACAAATCTCCATATGTTGCATTCATTTTGACTGAATATGCTGGCGATGTGTTACGTGTTATTAGTTATGCCTGAGTGGCAACATTCCTGTATTCCAGAGATGTAAATAAATTCACTGATTTAGTTGGTTTTGTACTATAGGAGTTTAAGTATCTCTTTACTAAATATTTTAAGACTATATAACATGAAACATGGTGGCAGCGGGAAAAATAAGTAAATTATTATTCTCTTAAATAACTTTGAAGAAGTTACTCAGATCGAAATTCTAATTAGCCGCAATGAGCACGGACGCTGCTAAGCCTATTATCAAAGCTCCTGAACCGTTGTTGTTCGATAGTGATCTATGCACAAGATGGAAGTTGTTCAAGCAAAAATGGATGAATTATGCGATTCTTACCAATTTAGAAAAGCAGACTATGAAGTATCAAGTTGCGCTATTATTACATACACTGGGTGACGCTGCATTACAAAGATACAATGGTTTTTCGTTTTCGACAGATGATGAAGCAAGAACAACTGAAGAAATAATTGACAAGTTCGATGAATATGTAGTCGGTGAAATTAATGAAACATATGAAAGATTTATGTTCAATAATAGAAAACAAGGAGATGGTGAAACATTTGATGAATTTTTATCTGCCATAAGAGTGTTAATCAAAACTTGCAATTATTGTGAAGACTGTATTGATTCTTTACTTCGAGATAGAATTATTTTAGGTTTAAAGGACTCCCAGTTACAAGAACTACTTTTGAGAGAAATAACATTAACCTTAGAGAAATGCATCGATACTTGCAGAGCTGCAGAATATGCACAAAGTAAACGAAAAGAATTTCATCCAGAAATAGTGAACAAAATTCAGCAAAATAAAAAATTTGAAGCTAAAAAGTTTTTTGAAAGCGAGAAACAAGAAAAATCATGTAAGTTTTGTGGTAAAAAGCATAAATTTGTGAAAGAACTTTGTCCAGCTTGGGGAAAAACATGTTCGAAATGTAAAAAGAAGAACCATTTTGCAAAAAAATGTGTATCATCATTCAAAATGAAGAAAGAAAGTATTCATCATTTAGATTCAGATCACGAGAGTGAAGAATGGGTGAATAAAGTTGAAGACAAAGGTAAAGACATAAAATGTCTGATGTTAATTAATGGAAAAGAAGTAACTTTTCAGGTAGACACTGGAGCTACAGTAAATATTTTGCCCAAACATTATGCTACTGGCATAGATCCATGTCATAAAGTTCTAAAGATGTGGAACGGTAGTACTTTAGAACCAGTTGGAGTTCATCGTGAACATGTAATCAATCCGAAGAACAACAAAAGGTATAATATTGAGTTTACTATTGTTGACAAGGAACATATACAACCACTTCTAGGGTTGAAGGCTATTCAAGCTATGAAATTGATTACGATCCAAGAGAAAGAATTCCAGTCTGTAAACATAGTAAACATAACTGATTATAATAATATATTTTCTGAAGGAATTGGAGACTTGCCTGGTATTGTTCATCTACAGACTGACCCTAATATCTCACCTTCTACTATGCCTGTACACAGAGTGCCTATTGCTTTGCGAGATAAACTTAAAAAGGAACTGGACCAACTTGAAGAAAAAGGAATTATCCGGAAAATAACTGAACCAACTTCTTGGACTAGTAACATTGTCTGTGTAGAAAAACCAAACGGTAAGTTGAGAATTTGTTTAAATCCGCTTGAATTGAATAAAGCTCTTAAAAGACCAAGATATATTATGCCTAGTTTAGAAGAAGTGCTACATGAATTAAATGGTGCTACAGTTTTTAGCAAATTTGATTTGCAGAATGGCTACTGGCACATTTCTCTTGATGAAGCATCAAGTATACTAACAACATTCCAAACTATTTTTGGACGATATTGTTTTCTGCGCTTGCCTTTTGGCTTGAATGTAGCTTCGGAAATTTTCCAAATTAAGATGAAACAGTCATTTGAAGGTCTTCCTGGACTCATCAATATTGCTGATGATGTAGTAATTTTTGGAAAAGACAGAAAAGAACATGATGAAAATGTACAACTTTTTCTACAGAGATGCAAAGATCTGAATGTGAAGCTCAATAAGGAAAAAATGGAACTGCAATGTGATGAAATTATCTTTATGGGTCACAAAATCTCCAAAGAAGGCGTGAAACCTGATGTAAAGAAAATTCAAGCAATTATTGATCTTAAAAAGCCTAATAATAAAGAAGAATTGAAACGATTCTTGGGAATGTGTAATTATCAGATGAAGTTTCTAAAAGATTATGCTACTATTAGTGAACCATTGTATACTCTTTTAAAGAATGATATTCCATGGAATTGGACAGAGAAACAAGATGCAGCCCTAATGAAGCTGAAGAGTCTACTCACAGAAGCACCAACTTTGAAAATTTTTGATTTTACAAAACCTGTTCAAGTAGAATGTGATGCAAGCCAATTTGGGCTTGGTGCAGTATTAATGCAAGACTCGGGTACAATTGCCTATGCAAGTAGAACACTAAATGCTGCGGAGCGTAACTATGCTCAAATTGAAAAAGAAATGTTAGCTGTTATATGGAGTTTAGAAAAATTTCACCATTATGTATATGGAAGAAAAATAACTGTATACAATGACCACAAACCTTTAGAAGCTATTAGAAAGAAACCCTTACACAAGGCACCGAAGCGCTTGCAGAGTATGTTACTTAGAGCTCAACGTTACAATTTTGATTTAGTCTACAAGCCCGGAACACAAAGCCTTGTGTCAGATACTTTGTCTAGGGCGCCACTGAATACAACAGAACAGGACAATAAGAAAATTGATATAGTTTGCAGTGTTCACACTCTGCCAATTAAAGGAACCTGTTTAGAGAAAATACAAGATGAATCAAATAAAGATGAAGAAATTCTCGCTTTAAAAGAAATGATTACAAAAGGATGGCCAGAGGACAAAATTGATGTTCCTCCAAATATAAGAAATTATTTTGACTATAGAGATGAAATTGGAATTCAAGAAGGTGTTGTAGTAAGAGGAGAAAGAATAGTAATTCCAAAAGCGATGAGAAGAGAAATGAAAGACAAAATTCATCTAGGACACCAAGGTATTAATTCATGCTTAAGAAGAGCAAGAGAGCTTATTTTTTGGCCTGGTATGTCATCTGAAATTAGACAATTCATAAGTGGATGCCATACATGCTTATCATATAGTGATCGTAGACCTCAAGAAGCAATAAAGTGGCATGAAGTAGCAGAAAGACCTTTTCAGAAAGTTGGAATTGATTTATTTGTTTTAAGAGATAGAAATTACTTAGTTACTGTGGACTATTTTAGTCAATTTATAGAAGTGGATTATCTACCAGACACGACATCAACAACTGTTATAGGAAAAGTCAAACATCATTTTGCAAGATATGGTATACCAGAAATAGTTGTAACTGGAAATGATTCACAGCTGAAATCTTCTGAATTTGACAAATTTTGTGAAGCTTGGGATATTAAACACAAGCAGACCAGTCCATACAATAGTAAATCAAATGGTCAAGTTGAATCTGCCGTAAAAATTGTGAAGAGGATTATGAAAAGGAGTCTCTTTGCAAAAGAAGATCCCTACTTAGGTCTATTGAATTATAGGAATACTCCAATTGAAAACATTTCAAAAAGCCCAGCACAGTTACTTCTTGGAAAAAGGACAAGGACTCTAGTACCCACTACAAATAATTTATTTAAGCCATCTTTCAATTCCTATCCTGAAATTACTCATCGTAAAGAAGATCTAAGACAGAGGAAGTCTGAAGCTGATTACAAGAAATCTGTTCTGCCTGAATTTCAGTATGGAGATATAGTGTACATGCAGCCTCAAAAGAAAAATGATACCTGGAAGAAAGCTGTGGTTACAAAGACTTTAACACCTAGAAGATTAGAGGTCACCACGGATAATGGACAAAAATATGTCAGAAATAGAAGGTTTATTCGAGGAATACCCAAAACAACACACACGAAAAAAAAAATTCGAGACACCAATACCAAATACGCCAACCAAGCAGATACCAGAAAGTGTACCAACAGAAAATATAAATACAAAAAATAAAACTTGTATACCATCTTTACTACAAAAAATGGGTACTGATTCAAAAAGAGACAATACAGAACATAAAACAAAATCAGGACGCGTTGTGAAATTGCCATCAAGATACAAAGACTAGAACTGCTACTTTTCTTTAATTTTTTTTCTCTCTCTCAGAATTTAATGTACCTTATTCTGCTTAGTGATTTTTTAAGTTTATTTCTTTAATTTTGAAGAGAGAACTTTTGTGACGTTTTAAAAAATTTTTTGATTATAGTATAATATTGTGTTGTGATTTTATTTTGAGGGGGAAAATAACTGTTTGAAAGTTCTGTAAAAAGGGAAGGATGTTACGTGTTATTAGTTATGCCTGAGTGGCAACATTTCTGTATTCCAGAGATGTAAATAAATTCACTGATTTAGTTGGTTTTGTACTATAGGAGTTTAAGTATCTCTTTACTAAATATTTTAAGACTATATAACATGAAACACGATGCCGAAGACAACATTTTTCAATCATGCACCAGTATAGCTTTTAAACTAGTTTCGAAAGAATTACTACCAAGTCTCATCTGTTTGATATTAAAATACAAACATCACCTGTTTTATATTAAAATACAAACATATTCATTACAGAGTCAATATTATTACAGCGTACTAAAGCATTTTCCTTAGAGTAAAAATACATCAATTCTTAATGCTTGCATTCAAATATGAAACCACATACAATGATTCAATTCAGGTAGCGTATATCACGAAAATGGGAGCCATGAAGACTGACCACCATCTTACAACTGCAGTAGGAGCAAACCTGACTATCTACCTCCACATTTTTCGTCTTTAAGACAAGTATTTTATTGTAAGTTATGTGTTTTTATCATTAGATCATATAGGAAAAAACGCAAAAAATAAATTATTTAAAACCTATAATTGAACAAAAACTGCGGGAGATGGAAAAATTCTGATTGAATATTTGAAATCAGCGTCAAAAATTAACTTAGATACACTGTAAATGTCTCATTTACCAAAATCCTTATTTACCAGTGTAACTAAAACAAGACATCAACATAAGTTAACTATATTAGCATTTTATTTCATTTTTGTTATTGTGTTTTTCGTAGAATATGTGAATGACATAATATACATATAAGTGACATGATTGACGCTTATGTAATATTTTTGAGTATGTCATTGCAATGTACAATCATTATTAACATACAGTCGATGCATTTAGGATTGTGGTATTTATATACTAAATCTAAAAATGGTTTAAGTGCTTAACAAAAGAATTTAGAAATGATTAACGTGAAAAAAATGCGGTTGAGAATTGTATTTAAATATTACAATTATTTGTCGTTGGCTTAATTTTGCATCATTTGACGTATTTCATCGCTGAAATTGTATGTAAAACACAAATGTTGTAAATTAGGTAAATAAGTTTATTCCAAGGCTTTCCAAAATCATCAGATGAGAGCTGAATTTATGAACATTTTGTGGAATGAGAAAGAAATTTACAATACTGAAAATTTACACTGAGGTGAGAAATTTGGACTGCTCCCTCCCTAATATAGAATTTTGAAGCAATTAATATCCATATAATAAACATAGTTTGATAGCTGGTTAAAGGACTGCTGGTCATACTGCTGTAGGCAGGTCAAGGGCAGTAACTGCAAATTTTCCATTTTTTATTTTTATTTTTTTGCATTTTTGTTATCTATTGTACGTTAGCTTTCTTGTACAAGCTTGCTTATTTGGTTTCCACTGAAAAAAAAGCATGAAAAAAGTCTAATTCCAACATTTCCCTATTTTTAGTTTTGAATCCACCACACATTTCTTCAAATATCGCGAAAACTCTTTTCTGCAGATACTTCCGTTTACCTGCCCACGGCAGTATAGAGTTTACTATGAAGTGAAAAATTAAAAGAATAAATATGCGTAACAATTTTATCCATGCTTTTATTAATTAAAATGGCACAGGATGCAAACCTGGTAAAATTACCACACAAGCATAAAAAAGGGAAACAGAAGTGCCTCAGCACGACTCTACTAACGTCTGGAGTAATCCTGGATATAGTTAACCCCACGAATACTGTAGGGTAATCTACAAATCTGTGGTAGTGTAAACAGCACATTAAAAGCATCTCAGATATGTTCAACAATATTCCTGTCAGGGGGTGTAGTTAAACAACAGAAATGTTTTAAGTCAAAACATTATCCCCGTAGCTTTTTTGTAGCAATTCCTGACGCATGGGGCGATGCTGCTGGGATTGTCCATATCCATCGAAATGCACAATGGACATGAATAGATGGTTGGTGGTTAGATAGGATGCCTATGTATTTGTTACCTATTAAATTAGTATCTAGACATACCAGGGTCCAATATCATTCCAACTGACCACGTTGCATAACAGGAGAGAACCTCCAGCAGCTTGAAAAGTCCCTTGTTGACATGACATGATTATCCGGTCCATATTTCATGAGGGGTGACTTATCTTCGTCTTTGGGCCCCTTTTAGCCCCTGACAGCCTTGATTAGGGACCCGAAAAAGGTAGGCAACCTTACTTAAGCGTTTTATTTCCTTCTTTTAGTTTTCATTTATGATGACGATTTTTAGAAACTCGATGAGGGTAAACTACTCATTTTTAGGCACTTTTCAACCCCTGGCAACCCTGATTAGTTCACTTGAAAGAGGTAGAAATTCTTACTTACGCGTTTGGTTTACAACTTTAACCCATCATCTAACATTTTATGGAAACTCGATGAGGGTAGGTCAAGCCTAGTATGGAAACTTAAACTATAAACAGCACCTCATTTTTTGGGGGCAATTTAGTGCCACCAATGGCATTCTTTCCGCTATCATCGAAAAAAAATTTTTTTTCAGTAATTTTACTTAAAATATCAAAAAGCAGCATTTGTTCGAAACTTAAATGCAATTGCGGCAAATCAAAATAGTGTCTAAAAAAGTTCAATTTCTTATGTGTACTATTGTTCTGCATTGGCACCTTTTCTTCTCGACCCACCATCAAAATATTTTTTCCACCCGCTCTACTGTAGAGAACTACTGTCTAGAAATGGTCGTTGGAGACAATCTGAAATCTTAAAGATGATATGTCCAATTTCTCGCACACCAATTATAGAACTACGTTCGAACTCACTCAAACCACCATTACCTGCCACTGTAGCAGAAGTAGGGAAATGTGGGGCAAAGTAAAATAGTTAAGATGACTCAGCTGTTTCAAAATGAACAAATTAATTATTTTTTTGAAAATTACAGTACATAAAGAAGGAAATTATTAAAAAAAAAACCTTGCACTGAAAAATTATTTTTCATTTTTGGCAGTAAAATTGTGCCTTAAAAAAAAGGAACATTTTTACTTTTTTTTATGGGACAAACTGAAAAATGAAATATTTTTCGAATGAAACATCTGTTATTCTATTGTGAAAAACATTTTTGAACGAATTAATGAGCAAATAAAAGGATAATTTAATAAATGGAAGATATTAATACAAAAAACTAATAAATAAATAAGTTAATTAAAAATACCCGAGGAAAAATAAATGAGTGAATAAAGTAGTGAATGAATAAGAAAATAAGTGAATAAATAAATAAGTTAATAAGTGAATTATTAAATAAATGAATATAAATAAATTAGTTAATAAATGAATACGTAAGTAACTTTGTAAATCATTGAATAAGTAAACGAAATGAACTATTTCACTTTGCCCCGCATGCACTCGACTAATTGTGGAAACTATTAAAAATACAAATAAGCAAAATATTAACTAAAAAAATACTGCACCGATTATTAGAAGGTCTCAATTAGTGTTTAATATGTTAATAAGAAGAGTTTTATTAATTAAAAACAGCAAAATAATTTTTGACTTAAAATAAAATATTACAATTTGAGTATCTGTTTTTGAAAATTGCTTACATTATCATATACTTTGATTTTCAGAGGTAGCTTTTGCTTGACTGGAATAGCCTACATATGTTACTGCATACTTAAACTATTACTAGGTAAATGACGCTAAAAGCGGAGCAAATATTTCACTATTTCACTTAGCCCCGTATTTCACTTGGCTCCACATTTCCCTACTTGATTTAAAAACTTTGATTGACAATAGGGTGGGCCGAAAAAAGGAAACTTTCGAGAAGCAACTTCTAATAGCAAAAAAAGGTTGTGTATTGCCATCCTAAACATGGGAAAATGATGAAACAAATTTATACTTATGTCTTCAGATCGCGCATTGGCAGCAAAGTTTGAAAAAAAGGTAAAAAATGGTCAATTTTCAAATTTTTTTAAATAAAAATCCAAATGTTCGAAATTTTTGGTTCTGATACCGTTAACATGCTTCCTTTTAATAGTTTCTTCATATATCTTTGAAAATATTTACATTCCTTTGCAGATTTTAGTTCGTGTATAAGCCGCAAAGTTTCGTGAATTTAACCAAAAATGGACGTTTTTAGCTTATTTTGCACATTGCAGAATTTCTTCTTTTAAATCCCAGTTATGTTTTTTTAACAACAAATGTGCATTAAACAGCTCTTGGATGGAAATGCAATTGTATTTTATTGCATTAACAACCCAGAATCTACCTCAAGTAGATGGTTGCACTTCGTGCTCCAACCTGCTTTTCCCAAGAGCAGTTTTGCGCAGGACTTATATATTTGTAAAGTAACTCACATTCACAATAACTATATGATTTTAAAGAATTTTCTACGTTTTGAGCAAGATTTGAACTTGAACATACGACTCAGTCTTGGCATTGATCTTTCCGAATAAAAAGTTTTTCAAATAAATCTCTTGCGTTTAATACTTCAAATGACTTTCTACGGAATCACAGACCAGTTCTACAATCCTTTCACCTGCCCGAGTGTGATGTGGGAATTCTAAAAATGCATACTTAAGCAAATTTATGGTTTCTAGAAGTGATAAAATATTCTTGTTTTGCACATCATCACTGAAGTGGAGAAAAATAAATAAGTTGATCAGTTAATCAACTGTTATATTTCGAAGCTTCAAATCTTAATACAGTGCCCGCCACTAATAAAATCACTGGATTATAAAATCAGCCGCTTTATAGAATCAAATCTGGAAGAACGGAATCTTTTCTATATCAAAACATGTTAGGTTTATCCTTTAATAAAATCATCCTTGCCATTTTATAAAATCAAACTTTTGGAGAGCATATGTTAATTCTTCTCTGAATAAACCAGGATTTTATTTTTTCTTTCAAGGATTTAAAACATTGCAGCACTAATAAAATAACAAATTACACATAAACAAAAACAAAAAAAAAGGTGAAGGTTGTACGTTTTTTTTGGGGGGGGGGGGGGTTGAATGAAAAAGAAGAAGAATGAAGCAGTCTCAAGAGAATTGTTTCAGAGTCATATATTTAGTTGGTGCTGCCTATTTCCACTTCGCAGAACTGTTTCGACATGCAGCCCTGCTCACTCACCACTAAGTCAATCAGTTCGTACTCATTCAGCTATCTACAGGGGTTGATAGTTCATTTTTACAATTGAGTTAAAATTGTTAGTTAGCAAGTCGTGACGACTTGAGTGTGAAAGATCAATTCAAAATTTTGAATTAGTATGACAAGCTTCCTAAATGTAGTTAGTGTGATGCTGCAATTAAATTAGGGATTTCTCAATCTTTACTTTCAAATTCTCTTATTCAAACAACAATAAGTCAATATTTTAAGACCCTTGAGAAATTTTAAAAATTTACCTTATGTAAGTTAAAATGTCAACTGTATTTTGCAAATGAGAACTAAAATAATACAATACAACTAGACTAAAAATAAAATACAACTAATCGTAATTTATTTCTTTTTTAGAGTGCTTATACTTAAAAACCTTTTATTTTTTTCAGTGCATGATTGCCGGTTTATAAAATCAGCCGCTTTATAAAATCAAATGTCCTCAGAACAAATGTGATTTTAATAAGCGGCGGGCACTGTACTCGCGATTATCAATGCAAAAATCGAGCCTCAAGTCCAACTTCCAACCTTGATCGAAACTTAGAAACTTGTTTAAAATACTATAGTTATTATAAATGTAATTTTTTTACAAATGTATAAGTTCTGTAAATAACTAGTCTTCTTGGAAATGGCAGGGTGGAACATAAAGTACAACCACCTGCTTGTGGTGGATTCTGGGTAAATTTGCAGTAAAATGTAATTGCATTTCCAACAAAGAGTTGTATATTGCACATTTATTGTAAAAGACAACTATAACTGCAATCTCTAAAAGAAGAAAAACCGTAATGTGCGAAATAAGCTAAAAATGTCGATTTTTGATTTATTTCACGAAACTTTGCGGCTTATGCGCGAATTAAAAACTGTAAAGGAACGTAAACATTTTCAAAGATATATGAAGAAAGTTTTAAAAGGAAGCATGTAAACGGTATTAGAACAAAAATTTCGAACATTTGGGTTTTATAAAAAATTTGAAAATTGACCACATTTTTAAAGTTTTTTTTCAAACTTTTCTGCCGATGCGCATTCTGAAAACATAAATATAAATTTTTTTAAAAAGATTTTTCGCATGTTTAGGATGGCAATGCACAACCTTTTTTTTGCTATTAGAAGTTGCTTCTCTAAAATTTCCTTTCTTCGGCCCACCCTAATAGACAACTGTTAATTGCATCACATTAAACTAATTGGTTCCATACCTCTGTTACTTGCAAACGATTGACTATGCCACTTATTTTTTACTACTATACCAGTTATACATAAAGATTTAAGAACTATAGTCCTCGTTAAATTACGATTTGTATATTTTATAAAAAGATGTTACATAACGAAGTCGTGATGCTAATGAAGGCAGAGCAAAAAGCCTTCGCATCCTTCCTATTTTAAACCTGGAACTTATTTTAAAGAATTTTCACGAAACTCAAAAAATCTCTTAGATAATGAAATTCAAACAAAAGTTTGTTTTGGAGCTGTTTACTTGATTGCAAATGCATTTTTAATGATGTTGTGATAAAAAAGAAGTTTTATTTCGCTCGAGTTCAGATTTAAGTTTTACAAATGCTGCCTTTGAGAAAATATAATATAATAAATATTTATCGTAGTGAGGTTTCGATGAATGAGTTTGAAAATTACTTTTTGATCTTAAGGCTCGAGAAACGATAAATTCTGTCTTTGTAAGTTAATTATGAAGCTCTGTAGATATTGTTGATGCTGCGAAGTTTCTAATGGTGTTCAATCTTGCTGGAAGTTTTATTTTTTTAATTTTAAATGACAGAACTGACTTTGAAAAGAATGTTTTACGTTTGAGCGAATATCAACGAAAGGTAATTCGCTCAACAAAAGGAACAGATAAAGTTACAATACACACCCTTGGTTACCTTTTTTTGGAGACCTTTGATCGTACTATCTAAGGGTCTTAAAAAGTTAAAAAAAAAAAATAAAAAATATTTTCCCTAAAATTTGTATTTATCAATTAAAAATCAAGAAAACTACTGAGATTTTTAATACATGTCAGTGTTAATTAAAAGAGATAAAACTATTCTAGAAAATCGAACTTCTTGAACTTCTTTTAAAAGAACTTATCGCTGAAACTTAGAACCAAGTTTTTTAAAGAAGAACAATAAAACTAGTTTCGTCTTCTACAGATAAATATTTAATAAATCTGTACTAAAAAGATTATATCGCTTGTTAGCCGCCTATGGAGTTATTTAGCTCATCAGTCAACATTTGCGGACGCAAACGAAAAATAGAATTTACTTTTACAGAACATGCTTATAACTATACAGGAATATTTATAGTGTTAAAAAAATAACTACCATTACTTCGCACGCTGTAAAGAAAAAAAAAATCTCAGTAGTACTTTAAACTCAGTAGTGGCGAATTTTGAATAAAACTCTTTCTTCTTGAATGTTAGTATTTTTTTTTAGGCTTAAAACCGAAAAAAAAGCCTAGGTTTTGAAACAAAATTCACAAAGTCCGAAACATTAATATCACTGTGATAGAAAACAAATCCCTTCAAAATGCTTCTGACATTTCGTCGGCTGATTGTTATAAAAAATGACCTCCAGAATCCGAATATGACCTTCGCTTTCCCCCTATACGTACCATTTTTTTTAAAGAACCCAAGGTTTTTTCAATTTTCCTTAGTTTTAGAGCAATTATTTTTTTTTGGAGGTGAAAGGAGCTTTATATTAACTACTAACATAGTTTTGGTAGACAAGAGAGGTTCAAAGTTCAAGATCATGGACACCGATCGCAAAATGGGGGACTTAGGGGGTGTACTCCCCAAAATATTAGAAAAATCACGAAAAACGATCTTTTTATTCTGCTTTTTTAAAAAAGATGTTTGTAAAAAAAATGTCGGTGCAGAATGAGAGTATAAGACACGCTTCTATGACTTCTATGTCCAAAAAAATTTTTCGCAATGTAAAAAAATGAAAAAAAAAACAAAAACAAAATTTGAATGTCGCACGTTTGCATACGAGTTGAGTTTCCGGTCTTCATTCAAAAAGACATTCTTCTGGCTGATTCTTACGTGAAATGACCCCTTGTTTCCAAATACGACCACCTACCCCCCTTATTTTAGAACGTTCCCCCCTCCCCCCTTTGATTCAGAGCCATTTTTTTTAATTTGGAGGAGGAAAGGAGCCTACAATAACCGTAAACATTATTCTAAATGACTAGAGATGTGCAAAGCTGAAAATCTTGTGCACATGTAGCAAAAAGCGATACATGGGGGGCACCTCCCCCCCCAAACGCACTGTGCAGCAAAACAACTCTCACATGCTTCTGAGACAATTCAGGCTGATTCTTCTGCATTCTTCTGCTCCGTTTGTCTCCTACACGTACCGATTTTTGTAGAAAGGCACCCTCTTTTTTTAATTTGAGGGCGGGGGGAGCAAGTTTTATTTTTTGCTACA
This sequence comes from Uloborus diversus, assembly GCF_026930045.1. Lineage (NCBI taxonomy): Eukaryota > Metazoa > Arthropoda > Arachnida > Araneae > Uloboridae > Uloborus > Uloborus diversus. The sequence goes on from NC_072731.1 coordinate 105,847,318, forward strand.
TATGCACAAGATTTTGAGCTTTCCACATCTCTAGTCATTCAGAATATTGTTTACGGTTATTGGTTACGGTTAATGCTCTTTTCCCCCTCCAAATTAAAAAAAAGGCTCTAAATCAGATTAGGGAGGGGGTGGGTGTTCTAAAAAGGGGGGGGGGGGCGTGATGGGGAAGCAAGGTTGGTCGTATTTTTAAACAAGGGGTCATTTCACATAAGAATCAGCCAGAAGAAAATGTCTTTTTGTCTTTTTGAATGAAGACCTGTAATTCAACTCGTATGCAACGTGCGACATTCACATATTTTTTTTTAAATTTTTTTTACACCGCGAAAATGTTTTTGGACATGGGAGTCATAGAAGCGAGTCTTATACTGTCACTCTGCACCGAATTTTTTTTAAAAACATCGTTTTAAAAAAGTAGAATAAAAAGATCGTTTTTCATGATTTTTCTAGTATTTAAGGGGGGGTATACCCCCCAAGTCCCCCTTTTTGCTATCGGTGTCCATGATCTTGAACTTTGAACCTCTCTTGCCCGCTAAAACTATATTAGCAGTTAATATAAAGTTTCTTTCATTTCACATAATCATTTTATATAGGAATCAGCAGACGAAATGTCAGAAACATTTTGAAAGGTCTTTTTTTTTTTTTTTTGCCGAACAGTGTATTTTATGAAATTATCATTCTAAACATTTTAGTTGTTCAAAACAGCGAACATTCCTTTATTCTTTTCTAACTTTTGCAGCAAGTTGATGATCTATATAAAATTGCTCAGTTGATTCATATCAGGAACAAACTAATAGGAAATTGTTATTAATTGCAATATTCTCCGAAGTGTGTTTTGTGAGTATGACTTAAGCTTGAACGCAAATGGATTCTGATGCTTTTCTTATTTGATATTATTCGAGTACATACATAATACGTGATTGTTAAATCAGTGGCTACGAAAGTCCTGTGGACGGACGCTTGCAAAACCATACTTTTCACTTTAGGTACCCCCGTACCTACCACTATTTGTGGTTTAATTAGTTGGATGGGATATTGAAGACAGGTAAATTTTTATTCAGACCAGAAGCCGAGCCATCCCTGGTTCATCACCCCCAGAGGTATCGTTTCACTTGGAGGACTTAGTGACAACGAGCATATTTAATGTCCACCAGTCACCATTAATGAAGACGGTGGATCCTCGCCCGGCTAGGATCGAGCCCGGGACGGTCCGGTCACGAGTTCAATGCCTTACTATTCAGGCTAACATGACCCTTGCAGGTGCAACATGATTGCAACATGGATGCAGAACGATACTGAGGACTCTCCCTTCCCCCGCAGTACCATGGCTGAGTTTTGTAGGTGGAGTTGATCTAGCATATTAGTACATTGTTTCAATAGTAAAATTGTCTACGTAATCGTGATGTATAAATAGGTTAAAGGGGAAGTAGAGAGAAAATAGTGTGCTGAGATATATTTTGAAAAATGGAGGGTGATTAAGATAAAAAATCATGAAGTAATTGTGTCTTCACGGGCATGGGCAGCGACGTTACAAGTCTTTGTATTTTCAGATTCGTGATGAACTTAATAATTTTTGCGCAGTTGGTAAAAAGAACAAAACACACGTACAAAAAAGAAAACCTTATTTTGACATCATACAATTTTGTAGGGTTCTTCTCTCTTTCTCCCTCTTTTTTTTTGTAGTTTTTGCTTTTTAAAAACTTCTTTTCAGTGCTGATTTCATTCTATGAATACCTGCATAATAATATTAACCATAAACACTAGGTTTGCTTTGAATTCTCAATTTCTAAAATGTACCAAAACGAAAGTTCAATTTTGAGTAAAAGAAAAAAATCGGTTAAGAATTAAAAACTCTTTTTTAAAATTTTTGAACTAGATGGCAGCACCTGCGAGCATATCTTTGTCAAAAAGCAACCGCAACTGGGAAAGAAGAATAAGAAGGGAATAAGAATCTTTGAGACACCGAAACTAATTAACTACACGGTTGTTCCAAGTAAAACGCATTTAAAAGTTGAGCAATTATTTTGAAGATATGGAGCATGGACTCTCAGTTTCGCGTACACGTTATTTCGCCGTAAAAGTTTCCGTTTTACGGGCCATTTAAAAATATCTGAAGTGTAGTGTTCTTCGCTGTCGGAAAACGCGGTAATCTCAAGGATTTATGACGGGAAGCGAGATGGTCGATAATGACTATTCGTGTGGATGACTTATACTTTTATAGTCACAAATACACAAGTGCAAAGTTATCATTACTTTATTTGACATCAATAAAAACAGTAACCGTTGAAGTGTGTATGCTATGTTCAAAAATAATCTATGTTTTCATTTGGTGGCGAAATTTTTTGGTTGACGAATTGCTAAGTAAATATTACCAGGGATAAAGACAAAGAAGTATTGAAATAAGCTCAAAAGAACTCTTTCTTTGTTTTCTGCATGCTTTCAAAATTTATTTTCTAAATTTTTGCGTCTTAAACAGCGATACCTGATTACCACACAGGCCTACTAGGCCTGAGTCTGGCGCCCCATCCTGCTAAAAGGCCCCATTTTTTTTAAAACTTATGCATAGCATTAAAATTAATACAAACAAGGCTCATTACATGTGTTTTTCGCAAAATAATGAGTTATTATTTGGGAGAAAATTCCCTAAAGGGGAATTTTTATAAATTCTGTTATTAGCAGATATACCACGTTGCAATTAGGGGTCAACGCGATCGAAAGGGATTCATAAATGCACATAATACAGGATAAATAATTAACACAGTTCTGTGACAGACAAAAGGGCCTCCAAAAATGCGTTCTGATGGGTCCTCAAACCTGTGAATCAGCCACTACACTCTGCGATAGAGTTTTCAGAGGGCCTCCAAATTATTGTGATCCTTGGGCCTCACTTTTAGTTTGTCGGTCATAAATTACTCTGCAAATGCTGAGTTACACATTTTTTTTTTTTAATTCATTTACCCAAAAGAAAAGTTTTTTTTTCAGACTTACTTGTCTTTACGGGATTTGTGACAAGTTCACTTATTGTTATTTTATCTAGCGACTTTTCCTTCCAATATCAACAAAAGCAATTCGGCGCTTTTTATTATTAAGCACTTTCATTATACTTGGCCCGATTGTCACGGAGAAATCCGATTCCTGGTTTTGCTTATATCTCTGCAACTAGACCACTTAGAGACTTCGAGATTTCACTAAACGATTTGCTTAATCTTAATGTACAACTTAGCGCTGAAAAATTAAAATTCAAAAATAAAATTTTTGTTTCAGTTAGGATAGAAAACAGCAAATTTCATGTAATTTTCCTATTAAACGTTTAAATATAAAAGCCATTGTTATAAATTTTGTTGCCTTGCAACAGTAATGTTAAAAGCAATCATAATTGAAAGATTTGAAGGTTTTTTCCTTTTACTGTTTGACCACAGATTGTATGGAATTGGCAAACATCCAATTAAGGCGACTCCATCTGAATGAGGGGAAAAATAAAACTTTTATGCGCGTATTCCGCTCATTTGAACGAGACTCTGCTTAATTTATAGGCTAACATACATCTGCAAAATCTGACATCCTTGAAAACTAATAAATGCTTCCATTTCCGCGTGTAATCTGGATGTTTGCCTTTCCATACAATCCGTGGTTAGACAGTAGTACCGAGCATTTATATGAAAAAATAAGGTGAAGTTTCGTGAGGGGAAAATTATTCTATTTCTGAAATACATTTACACTAAAAAGAATAAAATAACAGAATTTTTTTAAAAATACCAAGCACTTCTCATAATGCACTCAAATGGACAAAATAAGTTTTCTGGGTCAGAAAGGAAAATTTAAAAATTCCTATAATTTTCAAAAATTCCTAGAAAATGACACCACAAACGAAGAAAAGTGCGGTTCTAGTCAATTCAAACCAAATTTTCTCAGTAAGAAAAATATACATGTTTCAACACTCAAAGTTATGATTGAAAGCTAGATAATGATAAGAAATTCTCTTAATGACATGAGCAGCACTTTTCTTCGTTTGTGGTATCATTTTCTTGGAACTTTCGGAAACTACAGGAATTCTTAAATTGTCCTTTCTGACACAGAAAAGTTATTTTATCCTTTTGAGTGCATCATGAAAAGTGCTTGGTACTTTTTTAAAAATTCTGTTATTGGTTATTTTGTTAGACATTCAGTTTTGTTTTTGTTAACTGAGGGTAATGTCTCAATGGCTGAAAGCATATTGTGTCCAGATGATATATTTATTCTGTTATTTTGATTTAGCTATTTTGCGATTTCAAACCAATTGTGACAGCGATCAAACATTACCTTCATGAAGCTCTTTTTCATAAAAGTTAACGAAAGTATTTCATTTATCATCGGCTTTTTATCATTAGTTTTGGCTTTACTGCATTACCATTGAAAAAAAAGTTTCGATTTTGCAACATTTTGAGATCAATTTTCTGTTTGGTTTCTGTTTAAAAAAAGATCAGAATGAAAGAAAAATCTGCTCACATTTATTTCTGGGACAAACTTATTGCAAAAATATTTTTAAAACGTTGTCACCTTTGAAAGACTAAAAATGTAGTTGCTAAAAATGTACAGGGTGATGCGAAATACTTGGACAAACATAATAATTTATAATTTTAATGCTAAAGAAAATATTAAGTGTAGAAACAGCAATAATAATAACAATAACAAAAACAATACTAATAATAATACCAACAACAATATTATTAATTGCGATAACAAAAGCAACAATAACAACAATAATACTAATGAATAATACTAATATTAATATTAAAATACTACGACTTTTTTCACGATCATCTATCTGCTAACGTCAAATTAAGTCTATCGAAGAATTTATAATTCACCTTAAAATTTAAAAGCAAAATCTGTAGGGAAAGACTTTGAGGAGTTTTAAGGTTGTTTTCAATAATGGAATTATTAAGGGAATAATCATAAGGAGTGACATGCCAACTGTGTGAAAAAAATTCCCATTGCTAAAATAGCTTTTTGCTATTCCAGCAAGTTAGGTTTGCTCCTCATACTTTTGCATGTTGTTGGAACTTTTTGCTTCAGCTAATGACTTGTTTTTAAAATAGTTTGTGGATTATTTTTTATTTTAATGGCTTAATTAAATTTTTTGGTGAATTATTTTTTCATAATGTAACTTTTCCATTTTTTGTTTAAAAATTAAGCATATGTTCTTTAAAAATAATCATCAGCATTGATTTTGGCAACGTTTGACAAGATTTGTATTGACTGGTCAAAAGACCAATTTTGAATGCGTGTCAAGTGTTACATATTATGAGAGATCTCGCTGATCTTGCTTTCTGCTGCTCAGCGAACTATACTAGTTAACCATTTATTTTCCAACATGATTTACTTATGATTCTTGTGTCGTATGTAATCACCACATAGTCCTGGTACATTCACTGCAATTTTTTGTTAATATGAAACTTAATACCTTTGAAATTGAAGTTTCAACAACTGCTTATATGTAGATAAGTAATTCATACCTATTTTTAAAATAATTTTTCAGTGATCAGAAGTTGTTGTTGCAACTGGAATCCCCCAATCTTTATCATATAATTGGAAACTAAATAAACAGAAGAAAAATTTGCGTAACTAAGTTCTTAGGATATTCTCGGTCAAGGAATCGTGTTCAAATATTGATCGGGACAAGAAGAGCGATTTAACTACCACAGAGTTAATTAATGCTTCAAGTCATGCAATAGAAACCCCTTAATCTTCTCAGCATCTAATATAATCATCTAAATCTACATGTAACTTGAAGCCTTTTAGCAGTGTCCCAGTAGTTGACAACTAAGATTGTAAGGCGGCCATTGTAAATGAGCTTCACTTCAGGAGAATTGATGGTATTTCCATGATGACGCTGTTTTGTAAAGATCATTGTCAGTAATTTAGCAATAAAAGCAATGTTTATACCTAATTTTGACTAGTATAGTGTTAAGCCAGGTAAATATGATTTTTCTTTAAAAATCATTTCTAAGACACTGGATTGTAGCCATAAACCCTTCACATTCGTAGGAGATAAACGATCGTTCTTTTCCTCAGCTTTTCATAGGGGGATAATCTAAACCTTTTAGTTAATTACAAATTTCTGATTTAATGAATGCTAGCGACCCACCCCGGGCTTCGCACGGAAAAATTTTCATTTGTTAATTAAACCTAAATAATAAAATTATCAAATGTTAATTAAATCTAAGTAATAGGTAGGTACCTGTATAAAGGGTGTTTCTGTACACTTGAGCTAAACTCTAAACCTCTAGTTTGCCGCAAACTTATGCAAAAAAGTGTTTTCAGAAACTCATTCTCCAAATATCGACACTTTTAACCTTATTCAATTGATTACACGCTAAATATCGCCAATAGCATCAAATTGAACTTACAACAACTGAATAAAAGAAATTCCAAATTGTTAAAGAAGCAAATTAAAAGGTAAAATCAGCCACCAAATAACTAACTTGCCATTAAATAACTTGAAAAGTTCAGTTCAAATAACCCGCCAACTGAATAAAAATATATAGATGTTTCTAACAATTATTAAAACAAAAAAGGGTGACTATTTGATTAAAGGGTGACTCATGTACGTGCATTAGAAGCAATACTTTTTAAACGAATAGTTTTTTTTAGACTTTTTCTACGCACATTAAAGTATGATAAACATACAGTATTGGGTACTTTTCCGTGGCATTTCAAATGGCTTACTTTAAATCAAGGCGCATATTTTTCATTTTGTTCATTACTATCACGTTTGGTCAAAGTTGCATAGAAACTATTTCTTTGGCGATATCATACGTTATTTCACCTTTTTGATGGACTTTAAAACGAAACGAAGTTTAAAAAAAACTATAAGTTCCATTAAAACGAGTAAAAAGTCATCGAAATAAATAAAGTAACGTATTAAAATGTAAAATGATTCGCTAAGTAACGAAAAATTCATCAAATAACGTTAAAAGTTCGATTCTAATATTTCTCGTGTGATTCTAAAGCATTCTTAACTTATGAAAAAAGTGTGTTCGTATTGCTCTTATTAAGAAAAAAATAAATTAAATACAAAATATTATAAAGAGTTTGCTTTGAAAAGACAAACATTCATACATTCTTTATGATTTGAATAAATTTCTTCATCCGAATTTTTCCCTATTACATGTAGAAAATGACAAAAACTATAGCTAAACATAGAACCAAAATAAAATAAACCTGCACTTTAGAAAGTTACTCATAAATAAAATAGTTCATCATTTCCTTCAAGATGCCTTATTCGACGTAGGACGATGTATACCTCCTCTAATTTTTCATGCAAAATGCATTGAGTAAAATTCTTAAGATAAAATGCTTCAAGTAGTTTCTGATCGGAATTTAATGAGATCGTAGATTTTCGAAATTGCGTCCTTTGCCTGTCATTTCGATAAATCATCGACTAAGAAATCTGTTTTTATTTAGAAAATTGTTCATGGAATAAAACAACAGCTCAATGAAATTGCATATATTTTCTTGGACAATTCATTCTGTTAAACTCTTCTTCGTTGCCGTCTTGTTGACTTCGTTATTTATTGCGAATGTATGAGAATCTGGGTATGAACTGATCTCGTATTTTCATCGAAATATGTTTCTTTACTACAAACATTTGCCTACGTACGACGTTATGTAGGGAAGGGTGGGGTATGTTTCAGCAGTTTTTAATTTTTGATCTGAAACTTAGATAAGAAAATATCTATTTTATTATCTAAGTTTACGGGCGCTCTTTTAACACTTTCAAAAATATTAAAAATTTTTTTTAAAGAAACGTTCACATCGCTCGATACGGAATAGGTTTTTATACACTCTTAAAAATTCAGGAAGATTTTCTGGTTATTGTTACTGTAAAATGACGGACTAACTGCATCGCTGATTTTTATGGTAATTTATGCCGAAGAAATTAGCGATCCCAGCGCCAATTGGCTGCTGTGGCCTACCGAGGGAACCGTAAAATTTTACAGTAACATTTGATTTTTACAGTAATAGTTATTGGCAACATAAATGCCTGTAACAATTACCGTAAATTTTCCTCAAAATTTTTAACAGTGTATACAACGTACTAATAAACGGAAAATCGCAATTTTTGCACTTACGTCAGTCTGGCTCTGAGGTACAGAAATGTCAGCTAAAATTTACAGTCAATGTTACAAGGGGGAAAAAAGGACCGTTAATGTAACAGTCTATATAAACTGTTCCAACATGTCCAACGGTAGGGCATGTTGATACAGTGCCTTAGACAAGTTGGAACACAAGGGAAGAAGCAATCTTCATCAATAATATTTTGATTCTTGAGCATGCATTTGTTACTTGATGTACATCCAGCTATACTTTACAACTTTACAGGGTTTCCGAAAAGTCCTTGACTCATTTTAAAAATTCACAGAAAAGCAACAAAGTGTCGCATGAATATGCATTTTGTGCCATGATACTTCACAATTTTTTATGACATCATAAAAAAAAAAGAAAAAGTGAAAAAAGGAGAAAAAGTGTAATTATAAGTAATCGCTGTATCTTCATTTTAACTCATTGACTCATTTTAAAAATTCATGGAAAAGCAACAAAGTGTCGCATGAATATGCAGTTTGTGCCATGATACTTCACAATTTTTTATGACATCATAAAAAAAAAAAAAAGAAAAAGTGAAAAAGGAGAAAAAGTAATTATGATTAATCGCTGTATCTTCATAGGAAGAAAAACAAACGTAATATGAGGTGTTTAATCATTTTATTAAACAGAGATAATATCTTTCATTAACAGAGTTCAATCTGTGCACTGTATGTTGATCAAACCGCTACTAAACGGCACTGAAGTTCTTCCCATGTCCACAAACGGCTCTCACATTGATCTCTGGAAATGAAAGGTATTGCTTTCTGGTTAATAAAATGATTAAAACTCCGCATATTACGTTTGTTTTTCTTACTGTGACGATACAGCGATTACTTATACTTACTTTTTTTCCTTTTCCTTTTTTTACGGTGTCATAAAAAATTGTGAAATATCATGGCACAAACCGCATATTCATGCGTCACTTTAATGCGTTTTTATGAATTTTTAAAATGTGTCAAGGACTTTTCGGACACCCTGTATTTCGTGAAATTTTCTTCCTAAAAACTTCTGACTTATATCAGTGACATTTCTCCTTTTTTTTAATCAATTGATTTAAATCAAAATAATTTAAATCAGCGAAAACCAGCAACTAATATTTTTTCAATACACTATCCTAATCAAAAAGATATAAGTTTAGGGGCTTAAAAAGCACTCATTCAACATGCCCCTTCAAAAGTGTTTCAACATGCCTCATAATACACTGCAGTTTATCTTTTATTTTAAACCTAACGTAATTTTGGCAACATGAAAATTACTTCGACATCATGGCAACTTGCAATTTGGCAAAATGAAAAAGAACCTGATTTTCAAGGAATATGACATTATTTTAGAGCAGGTTAATTTCATACTTCAAAAGTAAATCAAGATTTTAAGAAAAAAAATACTTTCCTTGCTTCAAATTATAAAATTATATCTGTCTTGAAAATAAATAGAAGTACCTAAGACACATATTAACAGAACTTCCAACCTATTTTTAGTTAACTACCAACCTCAAATGTTTCAACATGCTCCATGTTTCAACATGTCTTCCTCTACATGGGATGGATGCAATTTTCTTTTCGTCAAATGCAAAAATAAAATTTGCGTAAGTAACTGCGCCTCAAACATGGAGCAAAGATATAAATTTACACTTTAATTGGAAGATAGAGATTTACGACCAATTTAAAAATTTCCATTTCAGTTCAGGTTACACTGTAAAAAATGTGTGTAACCTTACTCCGTAAAAGTGGCGGCAGCTTGCTGCCTCCATATCAATGGAGTAATGACACTGTTAAAACTGACGTAACGCTACACCATACTCATAACGTTACACTAGTTTTATCAGTTAAGTTACTCCATTGCTATGAAGGAAGCTAGCTGACGGACACAAAATGCAAAATGCTGCCACCGTATTTACGGAGTAAAGTTTTTGCAGTGTATATTGCAAATAATCTTTCTCCATTTATGTTCTATTATTTTCAAAATAAGTTTTAAATTGATCCAATTTGAAAAAATGTAATTTATCATAACCAGTGGTGTTCCCATAGGGCTCCAGTGGTGTTTCCCACTCCATATACGTCGTATACTCTCAAAATGTTTTTTGACATATAGCATATACCCTCAAACTTCAAAAATTTTCATATATTGACATATTTTGTGTATGATCGCATACAAATATTGTGCGTAATGGATTGCTGGGAGTATGCCCTCAGAAAAATCTGTGGGAACATCACTGATCATAAATATTTTCCACATTTTTACTTCCTTTTACAAAAAAGGAAGTATTTTATTCGCGAAAAAAGTTTTACCCAAAAATCGGCCTTAATTTCCATTTTGCTCACCCCCGAGTGAATGTTGAGTTTTTTTTTTAACCCGACCTCACGTGGATATGTGCCTAGGAACGTACAGACACCCGAAATCTCCATTTTGACGATCCCCGAGTTAATTACAACGAGTTTTCTCGTGAAGTCTGTATGTATGTGCGTATGTGGGTATGTATGTCGCATAACTCAAGAACGGAATGTTCTAGAAAGTTGAAATTTGGTACGTAGATTCCTATTGGGGTCTAGTTGTTATTTTTGCCCCCTTTTTTGGGGGGGGGGGGAACATTGATAATTTCGATGTAAACTCAAGTGGTGTTATAATTTGGCGGACACTTGGCTATATATCGCCAGTCTTTTGGTCGATAACTTGACGAAAAATTTGGCTTTTTTTTTATAAATCTGGTTTCAGTTAGGCCTTTGTTGGTGATTTTTAGAGAGTAAACTATTGAATCATATTAAAACTGCCAATAATGAGAAAATGACATAAAATTGGAGTAAAAGGAAGTCATGTGATGCATACATCAGCTCGTTTGTTACACATGTTTCCCCCATTCTTCTTTATAGAAAAAGTCAACATATTATAACCTTGTTCAAATTAGAGTACAGTGTATGAATTTTTTCTCTCTAACTAATATTTGTTAAGTGAGTGGATAATATTAATCTTTAAAAGCTAATTATTAGTAGTTAAAGAAACTAGTTAAAAACTATCGAGAACTCATTTCCTGTATTTGACTCACATTTTCTTAAATGCAGTAGTTTAATTCGAGAAATTCCATGTCTCATAGAATTTATTGCAATACTAGAACTTTCCTCAGTACATCCAGGAGAAGAGAGTTTGATTAATGTATCGAATTTATCTAGTGAGAAAATAAGTTTGTTCTTAGATCTGTAAAACTAGGAATTAAAAACATGCTTTCTGAAAGGAGTAAACAAACACCTCTGCTGTAAAAATCGTTATTTATTCAAGGAAGAAAGTAATTTAAAATGCATGGAAACTTTCGTTGGTAATGGTACCAATGCATAATTTATTCATAAACAAATACATTGTAAAAGTAAGAACTCAAATTGATTTTGAGACGTCTTTGGTTGTTGTTTCCTGAAGCTCTGTTCTTTCGTTTCAATTTGGATTGGTGTCTCGTAAATGTGACAATGAGTCTCGTAAATGTGTCAACAAATCACTTGATTTACTTCTCTGAGTTTGTAATTTATTAGTACAGTATAAACTCGTTTATCCGAACTAACTAGGACCAAAGACAATTCGGAAAAACGAAAAACCGGATAATCCAGTCAGTATGGGTAATAGTAAGTAAAACACTTCCGTAAATAAGCAGATTTATCTTTTATTACTGTAAAAAACAATGTTTTGTAACAAAATTGCATGGGGTTGTTACTCTTTAACACTTTAACACTTAATTAGAAAAATAAATGTGTGTGTAAACGAGTGAATGAATAAGAAAGTAAGTGAATGAATGAATAAATAACTGAATAACTAATTGAAGGAACGTAAATGAATTAATTAATAAATGAATACACAGCTTGAAAGAGTAAACGAAATAAACTATTTTACTTTGCCCCATCTACTTTGTCCGCATGTACTTGACTAATTGCATAAATATTTAAAATACAAATTAGCTTAATCTAAACAACAACTGCTTCAAATATTATTAATTTTTAATTAATGTTTAAAATGTTAATGACAAAAAACTTTATCATTTATAATAAAAATATGATTTTTGACATACAATAAAATATTACAATATGAGCTTCAATTTTTGAAAAAAAAAAAAAAAAAAAAAAGCCTCTACTGTGGTGTGCTTTAACTTTCAGCTGCATTATTTTCCTGGCGGGAATTGACTAAATGTGCTACCATATAGTTAAAGTATTATCAGAATGGTGGAACTATTTTAGCAGAGAAAATATTTCACTGTGTCCTGCTATTTCACGTTGCCCCACGTTCCCCTACATATAATATTTCATTATGTAAAGATTGTTCTTATTATATATTGCTTTTCAGCTTAATAGGAAAAATGTTTTGTTCATTACCGTTAAAACATTTTACTTGTTAATGAAATATATACGCTGTCATATGTCGGAAAAAATGACGTTTTTTTTTTATGGAATACCCCTGCTATGGATAAAAGTTTCACATTTATGGAAAATCTGGAAGTGGACATATTGAGATTGAATTCACAATAAAAATAATTTAAATAACTAATATAATATATCAATAACAGCTTTTAAAACTTAGCAACAGCAAAAAGATTTATAAGTATCAGGGTCATTCCCCGCAAAATGAGCAAAATTCGCAAAAAAGTGGTGGCCGCAGGGTTACAGATTTTTCTGAAATTTGGTATACAGGTTCCTTTTATGCCTATATAAAAATATCAACAATATTTTTGCTTAATATTTTTTATTTAAATAGTTACATGCGATTGAAAATTGGTCAAATTGAACAGCATTCTCATAAATGCTAAATGTTGCACTTTTGAAGGCTTGTATCTTATTAACTATTTAATGAAAAAAAAAAAGTTATATGTTTTTGCACTCTATGGAGTAGGGTAATCAGTCTGATATCAGTAAAATTTTCAAGGTTATTATAATTAGCTTTTAACCGAGTTTCAAAAACTGAAAAGATTTTAATTTTCTCATAATTAAGAATTTTATTTTTTAATCTCAATCTTTAAGGAATGCATTAGCTTTGATGAAATTATTACCCAATAATGTGCTAAGTATTATAAAAGAAATACCTTACTTTTGAAGTTGTATTTTAAATCATTTGTCTTCAAAATCAGTTTTAAACTTAGTGACATTTTGTAAAATGATGATTTTCCCCTTCACGTATACACAAAAATTCAAATGAGAGAAAATTCAGACAACTTAAAATTTTTTTAAGAATATAGGGCTGTGTTTCTACTATTTGCTTGAAGAAACTCGAAATTGGTTTTTGATTTCCAAACGTAAAATAAAATTCAGAAAAATAGCATTTTCTTTGTGTTTTATGGGTCAATCCATACAGGTTCGACGGATGGGTGCGCTCGACCATCTTTAATTTTTTTGAAATTCATATCCCTAAAAGCTGGATGTGAAAGATGTTTAAAACCACTTCTATTTTTTCTCTCAACTGGACCTTTGATTTTTTAGAGGTCATCAAAAGTGATTTTCGTAATTAAAAATGGGACTTTGATGTTAAAGTGCATAAGTTGATAGTCTTACATGCTGAGTTACGTAGCTGTAAGTTAATAATTGAAATAATGGCAGCAGGTTAAAGTTCAAGGCCAAATGTAAAAATTTTACTCATTTCAAAGAGGGATAACTCACGTAGGGAACGGAAACACAAAATGAAATACGACAAAAATTAATCACTAGAACCATGCTAAAAAGAATATGTAACTGTTGCTGTGTGTTTGTGTACCCTTTATAGATTACAGCCCCTCAAAAATCGGAAAAATGACGAAAGTGACATTTTTACACCCCTATAAACCAAAAGAGGACTGAATTAAAAATAAAATTTCCTGGCCAATTGAATATTCCATTTACGTACTATACATGTTATACATATTGGTTTTTCGATTTGGTTTGTAAAAAAGGTACAAGTTTTTGAAATTAAGCAATTTTGCTAGTCAGTTCACACACTAAAACAGAAATAAAAAGTGTGAAAACTTCATGGCACCTTCTTAAATTACGTATATTGTGCCCTATATAATACATTATACTGAAAAAACATATTGTAATTTTCAAAATAATTATTTTAATTTGATAACTTAGAAATATTTGGACATGAATGAGTAGTTTATACTGCATGGATCCTGTATGGATTGACTCTTATGTGAAATAACGAGAATTCAAAGAACTTGATAAACGACTAAATGATACAAAAGCAAGTAAAACTGACATTTATTTCAATTTCAAGAAAATGTACATTTCAGCATGTACTTCATGAACATGCTTTTGAGAAAATGAAACACGAAAGAAATGGTTAGTTTTGCGAAACTTAAAAATAAAAAGAAGTAACTAATGAAATTTTACCTTAGTTCAAGTTACTCTAATAACAAAAATACGCTGATACCAATAATTAAAATTTAGTAGCATCTAAAAGACACTTCAGTACATTATGTAAAAAAAAAATGAGTAAATTTAGAGCAATCCCTCATCTTCAAAAAAAAAAAAAAATCTGAAAGGGAAGAAAAAATAAATTTTTCGGAAATTTTCGATTTTTTAAAGTACGATTTCGTCATCAAGAAATTCATGAACAATTACTAAATTAGAGCAGATAGTTACTTATAGATGGTTTTTCAATCTGAATCATTTTTACTGTTATTTTTTCATTAAAAGAGCTATTTAAAATCTGAAGTAAATTGGCAAAATTTCAATCTTTGT